>NC_083570.1:7498419-7564092 GCF_027579695.1 Neoarius graeffei
AATTGAAAAATTGTATTACGTAGACCTAAAACTGAGCTTCGCCTATTTCAAAGCCCACCAGCCGCCACTGGATTGGATGTAGACTAGTGGACGGAGATAGTACATAGAATGCGCTGCATCAAAGTCCTTCTAAGGCTGTAGAAGTGTCTCTGGCTGCATTCTCACACAGAACATTCGTGCGAAATGTTTTTAAACATCTGATAAAAACCCGCCGAACTAACATCAAACCCGACCAATCTGGCAACACTGGTTTACTTGGCAACAGGATGTATCTGAATTCTGATTGGTTGTTGTATCTTAATTCTGATTGGCTGTTGTACAGAGAAAAGTTTTCACTGCAACCGAACTGCTGTTTTCGTGACCACGCCCCCAGCGCGGATATTCATGTTCACATTGTTCAGTTTGTTTTTCTCTTTTATTTTAGATTTCTGTCATCTGACTCTGGATCCCAACACGGCACATCGTCGCCTCATTCTGTCTGAGAAGAACAGAGCGGTGAGAGTCAGTGGGAGAGAGCAGCGTTACTCTGATCATCCAGAGAGATTTGATTCCTGCAGGCAGGTGTTGTGTAAGGAGAGTGTGTGTGGACGCTGTTACTGGGAGGTGGAGTGGAGCGGTGCTGATGTGTTCATATCAGTCTCATATAAAGACATCAGCAGGAAAGGAGAGGGTGATGAGTGTCTGTTTGGATTCAACAATCAGTCCTGGAGTCTGTACTGTTCTTCTTCTTCTCTCTCTTTCTATCACAACAACATTATGACTGATCTCAGAGTTCCATCAGCCTCCAGAATAGGAGTGTATGTGGATCACAGTGCAGGAACTCTGTCCTTCTACAGCGTCTCTGACACGATGAAGCTCCTCCACAGAGTCCACACCACATTCACTCAGACTCTATACGCTGGGTTTGGGGTTTATGGTTCTACAGTGAGATTGTGTGATCCAGAATAAAAGTGTGTCGTGTTTTCTGTAAAATTCCTGCATGTTGCCACGTTGTTGCTCAGTCGTCTGTTTCACTAGAACACAATCCAGCTGCACAAAAACACTCATTTTAATATTTAAATTAAAACAGATGAATAATTTAAAATAATTAAAAAGGAAATGTTAAAAATTAACTGTCAGACAAGAAACTCGTCAAATTTAAAAAGAAAATGATCTCATGACCTTCGCATTATAAAGTTGTGTTTGTTTCATATTATTCCACAAGGTTAAGTACGCTCGCATTTGTGGACATAAAATAATTTTGGTGAAATTGGGCAGCCTTGTCTGAGCCCACGTAACATCTTAAATTTTGGTGTCATTAAAGGGTTAAGGGAGATATAACTATAAATCACACACATCACATTATCTCTAGCCGCTTTATCCTTCTACAGGGTCGCAGGCAAGCTGGAGCCTATCCCAGCTGACTACGGGCGAAAGGCGGGGTACACCCTGGACAAGTCGCCAGGTCATCACAGGGCTGACACATAGACACAGACAACCATTCACACTCACATTCACGCCTACGGTCAATTTAGAGTCACCAGTTAACCTAACCTGCATGTCTTTGGACTGTGGGGGAAACCGGAGCACCCGGAGGAAACCCACGCGGACACGGGGAGAACATGCAAACTCCGCACAGAAAGGCCCTCGCCGGCCCCGGGGCTCGAACCCAGGACCTTCTTGCTGTGAGGCAACAGCGCTAACCACTACACCACCGTGCCGCCATAACTATAAATATCATTGCGAAATATTTTAATAACCTTGCAGAGCCCATTTCCAAATCCAAGAGTTTTGAGTTATATAAACAAAATCATGCTCCACAGTGTCGAATGCTTTGAAAAAGTCTAGAAATAAAACGAGACTGATTGATTACCAATCAATTATTCAATCACATCCAGAATCAGTCGGACGTGGTTTTGAATATATTTTCCCTTCATGAAGGCTGATTGATATTCGTCTACAAGTTTTACAAGTCCACGCTTTAGACGATTAGCAGATACTAAGGCAAGTAATTTATAATCATTGCATAGTAAGGTTATAGGTCTCCAATTGTCTAGCACCAAGAAGTCTTTTTTGGGTTTGGGTAGCAAGGTTATTAAGCCTGTCTTCATAGTCAGGGATAAACATTCTTTGTGAATGCATTCTAAAAATGCTCTATATAATTTTTTTTTTAGATATCCACCCAAAAGTATTTTAAAAATTCAGATGTTAAGCCATCGATTCCTGGTGACTTACCATTTTTCATTTGTTTTAATGCAATTTCAATTTCTGTTATAGTTCGTTCCTCATCAAGTGTATGTTTGTCTTCATCCAGTTTTTTGATGTCATCATTGATGGGATAAAATAAGACATCACATTCTGATTTATTAAATTTAAGTGACAATAAATGAGCCAAATTTCATCCTGTACTCATTTCTGATCTATTATATGATTGGTTATAAGCTTACTCATTTTTCTTAGTTTGTCTTTGTTTTTCAAGTCTGAAGAAATACGAACTTTTTTTCACCCTGTTCGATCCATCCAGCCCTTGATCGAGTGGAAGCTCCATTTGCGTACATTTCTTCTAGTTGAGACTGCAGTGAGTTCTGAAATGTTTTCTAAGGATAGTTGTGTGTTATTTACTAATGTATTAATTTTACATGATCTTCAGTTCTTAAATTACATACAAATTCATGTAAAATGACAGTAATTATATATGTAGCCTGGTATATTAAAGTTTTTCCATACTAACAATATTAACACTTCTCTGTAATTAAGGTAATTTTTTTATATTCAGATGTAATTATACATTCAACCTGTAATTAAATGTGGCTTTTTATATAAAGGTTTGTCCATACTAACAACCTAACGTTTTTCTCTGTAATAAGGTAAAGATTAGTTTTATATCCGTATATTTGTACATTCAAACTAATTAAATATGTAGCTCATTATATAAAGGTTTACATGTACAGCTTGTCCATACTGATGTTTTTCTCTGTAATGTTAAGGTAAATCTTATTCACAATCTTGTTCACTAGTACTTGTATGGTATGTATAAAAGTGCTGGTGTAGACATACTTTAATATTCAAACTAATTCTGGATATGCCGCCAGTGAATCTGACAAAAATAAAATGAGGAAAGGCAAAGTCAGGAAAAAGGATTGCAATAGTCCAGGCAGGAAGTAGCAACAACGATTAGCTTCTTGCTGTTGAATGTTTTATTCAAACATTCATCAATGCATTTACACTTAATAAGGGCATCATGAACCCCCAGAGTGCTCTTTTGAATGAAGGGCCTCCAAATTGAAGCTTCAATTTGTGTGTGCCAAATAGGCCTAACACATGAACAAGTCTGATGCACCTTATATCCAATAACATGCCAGCTGCAGAGTGAGACACTGAGAACAGAAATCTTCAATCTCTTGCAAGTAAAAAAATAAGAATCAAGAAACAATATATAGAAAAAGACTGTGCTTACAAAAAGTTTGCCTCAAATGAATCAACACTCTTCAATAACATTCATCAACTTATTTCAATGCACTGTTCTACTTGAAAACCTTTGGTCCTGGCATTCACATGGACACGTGTTTGTTCGGTGAGGTAGTGATCTCACCCTTTTACTCTGTCCATTCAAAATTGGCAATTTTGGAAGTGAGGCTCAGCACCCTTGGGTTGACAGCATACTGGCGTCCCTTTGCTTTTTGCTCGACTTTGGTCCCTTGATTTGGGTTGATTCTGAAGATGCATCTGTTGGAAAAACATTGAACACAAACCATTCAGAGAAAACTAATGTTGGCATTAAAGCCAGTGAAACAGCATCTTTAGATGCAAAGTTAATACGTTTTCACAAAGCTACACTATGCAATTTCCAATCATTAGAGGGGGTTGAGAGTAGAAATGCACTGAGACTCCTAACTTGAGCAGTATGTATACGTACCGCATGTCTCAGAGCCTGTGAATATTCTCATTCAGCCAGGTCATAGTTATCACGAGGAATTTTAATTGAACACAACTGGACTTGGTTATATATGTCTTTGAAGACGTTTCATTTAGGACTAGTCCTAGTCTAGTCCAGCCTAGTCAGACGAGCATGAACTGACGAAGAGGTGAAACGTCTTCAAAGACATAACCACGTCTAGTTGCATTCAATTAAATTTCCTTGAGATACGCATGTCAGAGTTATGAGCTGGGGAGGAGTTGCCAGGTTTGAATGCTGTGTGTTTACAAACAGCAACTGGCAAATTCTACATTATCTACCTGTAAAGCAGCGTGTGCATGCATTCTGAAAGTGTACCTCTGCAAGAACTCCAGAGTAGCGGCAAGTTCCACTGGGTAGTCAATGTTGTGCAGGTAATATGAGCAGAACATCTGGAATGCTTAGTGAAGCTGTTCGTTGACTATGACCTGGTCCACAGCAACCATGAACATCTTTGCAGTGAGTGGGCTATTACCTGAAAACAGTGCGAGTATTATTACCATAGCCAGTAAATAGTTTGCTACATGTATATGGATCCCTAATGGTTAAGTAAGCCAGGAGCTGTGTTCCACACACTGCAAAACAAACTGTGCCAAGTGTAAAAAAATAAAAATAAAAGTAAAATGATTTCTCCAGCTCTAAACATGTTTTGCAGTGTACGGTACACTCCTCCATATGTGTAAACAAAGATATTAAAATGTCATTTTTTGGCACACCTACCACAACGCAGGGTGTCCATGGTAGCTTGGTGGTGTCCACATCAGTCACAATTGCGGGGTCATCGACATTTACTAACATCTTGTCTTCCTGCTCTTTAAAATGGACAAGAAGCATCAGGACAGCTGCACAAGTTTCAATCACCTCCTGCCAGGGCTTGGTTCAGAATAGTGCCTGCTCTGCTGGACGGCTCAGTTTGAATAAACTGAAAATACTGCAGGATTCTTCTGAACTTGGTGGCTGTGGACTCTTCAAAGCTGTCATCAATCTGGACACCTGTTAGTTCTCTGAAATGAAGCCTCATTCCAATTTCCTGGCAGAGGAAAGGCCATTCCTTAAGGATCTCTTCAGTTTCCTTCAGTCCTGACAGTATGTCTCTCCTCTGTGAGGGAAATGTCTCAACCATCAGCCTTTCTATTTTCTTTGCATCTTTGTCTTTGAACATCCTCATTAGTTCTTGTTTTTGCTTATCTTTTGTTTCACCAGCAGGAAGCTCTGGGTCAGGATTAATACAGCCAAATGCATCTTTGCATGCTTTTTTTTTTTGCATTGTCAGGAGTGTCACTTTCAGAAAGCCTTTTCTGGGCAGGAGCTTGGAGTCATCTATAGTTATCAATCCGAGATATGAACTGTTCCACAAGTGAGTCATGCCCAGTGCTGACAACCTGGCCCTCAATCTCATCTCAGAAGGATTTTGGGTAGTGAATTACCATTTTCCTTGCAATTTCAGTGATGTGCCTCTTTCCAGGTTTCTTGCATACAGTCAATATTTCAGCAGCGACAATCCTAATAATCTCCCTTCTCTCTGCTGCAGTCGGTCTCTTCTCAGTATCCAACACCATTCTTGTATTTGAGGACATCTTATTCCAGGGTATTCCAAAGCTGTAATGCCAACTACTATCTTTTCTGGCTAAAAGTGAGGAGCCACTCTCTGAAGTAGTAGGGGAGGCTTGACTTCTCATGGCTGTGACTGAGACTGGGCTCCTTGTGGCAGTGGACTTCGGCGTGGTGTCGATATCATCAGTGTCACACAAATGATTCTTCACCAGTGCTCGCCTCTTCAATTTCACTGGTAAGTTATGAGGAGGAATCATCCTCTCTCATCACTGAGGGTGAACCTGAATTAACAAAAAGACACATTCATGTCAGTTAATATCATTCATATATAGTTTTCACTTATTGTTCTGACCAGTGAGTCAATCCTTACCTTGTAGTATCTAATCTAGTAGTAAGTACACTGTAAACCAGAGGTCTTCAATCCTATCCACAAAGGGCCAGGGTGGCTGAAGGCTTTCATTCCAACCATGCAGGAGCTACACCTGATTTCATTTGTTTAATCATTTCACCCTCATCTCCAGTCAACAATCAAGTGAGCCTCCAATTTGACTGTAATAAAAGCCTGCAGCTACACCAGCCCTTTGCGGATAGGATTGAAGACCCCTGCTGTAAACCATCACTCTTGGTAGGCTAATGTTATAAGTCGAGGGAGTTGACAATGACTCAACAAAGACTACACAGAAAACAGGACCCAAACACAAATGAAGGGGATGAGGAACAGGTGGAGAGAGGGAGGAGAAGGTCAGGTGATGGGAGTCAGGAGAACACCGATAGGTGAAGAAACACTAGGAGGTAGAGAAGGACAAACCTGACAACAGGACACAGGTGAAGCAGATGCAGGCAATCACACAGGTGGGAAAAAAGGACAAAGACAGGAAGTAAATATGAAACAGAACACAAGGGGGCAACTACTACAAAATAAAACATGAAACAGAACACACAAAAACCACAACCATAACACTAGTATCCACACACCCTTGTAAATTCATCTTCACAAAATGTAAAGTTTGGATGGATGTTTTCATTTAATGATTAATTCTCTTCTCTGCATTGCTGGAGATAAAACCTATGTTACCATTAATAATAGTGGAGCACTCTGCCGCCTCTTATTTTGTTCTATTTTGTTATTCTCATACAGGACAATATTGCATCCTTTAACATTAATTAATTAATGCAGTTTTAAAATAAAGAGGATGCAGACCATTTATCTCATTCATCTTAATTGCCGTTAAGTTTCATATTGGGTTTTCATGGAAAAAGGACACCAGTGATTAGTTTGGCACAAAATTTAGTGGCAACTGAGACTTTTCTATTCTTTCAATTAACTCTCTCTTATGAATCAAATCGACACCCAAGTATCATCACAGCATCCATAATAACCATATCTTCCCAGGCCTACTAATTAACAGTCATTTTTAACAACCTTGATTTTCATCTTTTTCACCATC
This sequence comes from Neoarius graeffei, assembly GCF_027579695.1. NCBI lineage: Eukaryota > Metazoa > Chordata > Actinopteri > Siluriformes > Ariidae > Neoarius > Neoarius graeffei. The sequence goes on from NC_083570.1 coordinate 7,505,356, forward strand.
TTGGTATAAAATTTAAAGCCCTAATGGGCACTTTAGTCTTCCAAATCGTGATTCTTTTCCCCCCCATTAAAGTGCACAACAATCTAAGGTGCATGCTACGCACAAACTGTATACACCAAAAAAAAAAAAAAAAAAACAGCAAAACCCTTGGTAAATATCTGAAAGATGTCATACTTGTTGCTTATAACTGTATACTATATACGAAAATGTGAATATTTATCAGCTGCTCACAGCTATTGTTTTACTTACGTTTAATGCAGGCCAGAACCTTTCTGATTTCTATTGGCTTCAGAGAGGGATTTCTACTGGTTGCAAGGTCATCTGCCTCCAAATACTTCAGGTCCTCAGCTGAACAGACTCCAATATTTTTGATAACCTCCACTACTCGCTGTATAGAATCCTCTTGGCTGAAGACAGAACTGAGGGATGAGGTTAGGTCGCTCACCCATTCATCCATGACTACAAGAGGGGATAAAGACAGAAAACGGTCCAACTATTTTCGTTAGCTTCCTGGATACCTGAAGAATAATTTTCGTTCAGTTTAGTTCACCCCTACTGATCAACAACACTGTGTTTAAGAGATATTACTTTATGTCCATTCAGACTGTACAGAGGCAATGGATAGAAATCCAGGCAGTGTTCTGCACTTACGCACTGCATATCCTCAGCTGCTTGTTTGACTTCATAGAGTCCATACGCCGACAAATACAATGAAGTGTATGGTGTCACCAGAAAGCAAACCTTTTTGTCATCTTTAATCAAAATGAGCTCAATCTGACCAAACTTGATCGACTCATCAGACTCACATTTTAGGCAGAGAAAATATCCTTTTTTGTAAAGGGTGCCTTTAAAGTCAACCTCGGTGGACAGAGAATCCGGTTCTGGAAACGTGTGCTTCGACTGCATTGTGCACTGCATCACTGTACAGGTGAGCATGATATGGAGTTGAGTTTTTTTATTTCAACACTGGTGCAAAAAAGGAGTTTGAGCAGAGGGTTGTTTGGAGGAGTTGGTGCTGGTTTGTGAGTGACTGGCATATATTCTTAAAGTTTTGAACCCTCCTTATGCACCTCTTGAAGTACGAGTGTTTACTCTCAAATCTCATTGTCCATAGCTGTATAAGGGGGCCCAGTTTGAGGATCAATGATGCATAATGGAGAAGATAGTGGTGCTTGGGTTTTAGATGGTCAGAAGGAAACATTGCTTTTCTACTTTCCAGATATTCAACCACAACAATGTTGAGGTAAGCTACCTGGGCAGTGGTGATCTTGGGTGCACACACTAGTTCCACAAGTTCTTTCAAAGTGATCACGAGTTGCCACACTGGGTCACAAGGATCAACTTTGTCACCAATAATGACAGGCAGGAGTCTAAGGAGACACCAGTTCTCAGCTGCTTGGCCACCTACTGTTTTGGCCTTTTCATTCACCTGACAAGGAGATGAGCTGGAATCTGAGTCCTTGTAGGCAAATTGTGTGATTCTCCTGTTCAACTGAGAGTATGTGAGCCAATGTTTGACTTTTATGAAGTAGCACAGGTAAATGGCTAAGTCATAGGCTACAACTCCCTCAAACAAGTCATGCCCTATGCATGGAGGAAGGCCTGGCTGACATACATGGAAATATTTCAGAGTGTTGAAGATGGAGTCACAATATATGCCTTTGACATGATTCACATCACTCTCCTGCAATAACTGCACTGCTTCTATGTAGTTATCAACTGTTCGTACAGGAAAGCTCTGATTCACACTTTCAAGTTGGTCTCTTTGTACCTCACAATACCTGCAGAAGTACTTGGAGGTGCTGAAATTCTGAGTGTAGCCACCAATGCAGTGTGACCCCAAATTGTCACCTGCAATAGATATTATGGTTGCTCGAACCACACGACCAGAGGGTGTCACGAGTCCACGTTCTTCAAGTTGTCTCAGGTCTGACAACAATCTCGAAAACACTCTGTCCTGACCAAAGGATCTAAAGTCTGTCTCTTTGCACAACAGTACTAACTGCATATTGTCAATACTGGAACGATGGAATGGCTTAAAGTCAGTGAGTGTGAAGTATACTCCGACAAGTTTGTTTTCTCCTGGATGACCCAAGTGGGTTCACAACTTCAAACGCATCCTGATACAAAATCAGTTTCAGGACTACGTCACCTGCTTGTAGAGACAAGTCTTTGGATTTGAAGACAGAGCCATCACAAATATCACTTAAGATAATATCAGAACCAGGACGATTTTGAGACTCCACACACTCTTCCCACACAACAGGATCTTTTAGAATGGCTCTTAAAGTGTCATGCAAGGGTATGTATTGTGCATAACAGTCTCTTCTATGTTCATTGGTGCCCAGGTAAACATTTTCTGGGTGCACATAGGCAAAGTTCCTCTCAAAATACTGCCTCCTGGTATGTTCAGTGGAGAGATGAGAGCTACATGCAGCATGCAAATCAGTTTCCTGGAGACTCTGAAAAACTGAATCAAGCTCAGCATCTGACATGTTACTATTAGCTCTAAGTGTCTCTTTAATCTTGTCTTTTGTGTACTGATGACAAATGGCATTCAGGCCATTAATTTCTTCAACAATCATTTGAATAGTTGACGATGGAACCAGGTACTTTGCCTGGAGCTGCATGTAAAACAGGCACAGATTCCTCATGTACAATGAACTAATATCAATATCTTCTGTAACCTGAGATTGATTTTTACTGAGGTCCATTCCAGTTTCAGTTTCGTTGGACTCAATCTGAGAGGACACAGATGGCTCGGATTATGTGACTCTAGGACTTGCATCAGTTTCATGTCTATGCGTTCTTGCAACATGTGATGTAAACGATGACTTTACTTTAAAAGCCTTGATACAGTTGCGGAATGGGCAATGTATTAACTAGGGATGAGCGAGTACAGCATTATCTGTATCTGTTAACCGAATTATCTGTATCCGGAGTGGGCGGGGCCTAACCCGGAAGTGGGTCTGGATGTCTTGAAACGGGCGGGGCTTTAACCAGTATGTTATTTTAAGCATGCAATTGTGATCAGAAATTGTTATATTTATGATTGATTAGAAAATTATTTACAGGACAGCATCAGCATTGAGCTTCAGATCAATGGTTTTGATCAAGATAGTAAACGAACCATTTACAGAACAAGTTTTGCAACAATGAATACAACACATGCCGAGCACCGTGTTGTTGTCTTTTCCCCATTCAGTGGATCCCCTGGCTGGATAACTGTTGCATGCTGGGAAGCCCCGCCTCTGACAGAGAGCCGCGCGAGATGACAGAAAACAGTGCAGTGTTTTATTCAGTCATTGGGTCAAACTAATACTCTGGAGACTTCCCTAGGGAGATGGACAGCACGGAAATGCCAAAACCACGGTGGAAAAATTACCGAGTCATTTTCATTTACCGTACGATAAGTCGGTATATCAAATATCACGACAGGCCTACACACTTCACATCAATATATTTTGTGAAATAAACCCAACATGTTCACATTGTTCAGTTTGTTTTTCTCTTTTATTTTAGATTTCTGTTATCTGACTCTGGATCCCAACACGGCACATCGTCTCCTCATTCTGTCTGAGAAGAACAGAGCGGTGAGAGTCAGTGAGAGAGAGCAGCGTTACTCTGATCATCCAGAGAGATTTGATTCCTGGTGGCAGGTGTTGTGTAAGGAGAGTGTGTGTGGAAGCTGTTACTGGGAGGTGGAGTGGAGCCGTGCTGCTGTGTCCATCTACTAGGAAGTCTGTCTAGTCCTTCATCCTTCACCATATTCCAGTCCCCTCCCGATATTATATTTCCAGTTACATATTTAATTTTAAACTGCAAAATAACTTCTCTAATCTCTGTAAGAAGGGTTCTGTTTTGTGCTATGTTAGCGTCCATAAACATTTCCTAAAATTAGTGTAGAATTGTCTATTTGGAGTACGCATATTACCCAATGGCCATTGTTACTACTTTTGGTGGCAATTATTTTCCCCAGTGAGATATTGAGTAAAATTGCAACGCCTGCTGATCTTGATGTACCATGTGGGGAAAAAAAATTGCCTCCCCATTGAGTTGTCCAAAACTTTGTCTGATTCCTTTGAATGGGTTTCCTGAAGTAGTGAATGGGCTACTGAGCAACACAGAGCGATCAGGATGCGCTCTCTCTCTCAGGGAGCTGATGTCACCTGGTCACATGACCTGGGTTTTCCCCTAAAGTTTAGGGGAAAACCCAGGTCACATGCTTCAGACAATTTCATTAGTTCAATTAGTTTAAAAGAAGACAGTTTAATTAGTTTAAATGAAAACAGTTTAATTAGTTATGTTTCAAAATCTGCAGCTATATAAGAGCCACACATCCACACAGAGCTTCAGAGCGACACAAACCTTCACAGCGAGTAACAGCGAGTTTCCAGCGATCATCAGCAACTTATCAGCAATTCATCAGCGGCTATCAGCGGTTTAATCTTCTCCTTCCGAGTAAGTCACCTTGTACTAACTGAGTGATTTGTATTTTTTTAAGTTTTAATAATCTACTAACACGACACACACTAATCGCATGACTGTCTGATATTTTGCAGTTTACGAAAATATTTCAGCATGAAAGTCGAGGTGACCACAGCGGTGAACTTCATCACCGGATTACTGAGAGGAAGAGGACCTCTGTCCGAAAAACACCTCCAACACTTCAGCCGTTCTCTGGAAGAGGCGTTAGGAGGTGAGATTAAACACCACATTACACACCTGTGACTTCTGACAAAAGGATCCACATCATATTTAGTCTTTATTCGATCTACTTATTTTTCATTTTCACTGAAATACCTTTACAATTATACCGACTCCTTGCTGTGGTCTGAGAAAAAGGGAAAGCTTATTAGTGTGGCATTCAGTTAAAGTCAGTGATGTATAAAGACCTAGATTTAATGGCGGACAGATTTTTATCTCGGGAGCATTAACACTGCCCAGAAATGCTGCCTTTCTCGAGAGCCTCATCCCAAGTGAATGATAGTCATGATATTCTAATAACAAATCTATTCTTAAAACAATCTGCGAGTTGAACAGAGTTTTTAAAAGTCTGTTTTCTTTGGTTCCAGAGCATTATGAGCACCACTGGTTCCCTGCCGCACCGTTCAGAGGTTCGGGATATCGATGCATCAGAATCAATCGCAGGATGGAGCCGCTAGTAGGGAAGGCTGCTTACACCAGTGGTCTCAGCATGGAGCAGGTTCGCGCCCTCTTACCGTGTGAGCTGACAGTGTGGGTCGACCCCTACGAAGTGTCCTACCGGATCGGGGAGAACGGGTCCATAGGTGTGCTGTAGGAGTCCACACCACTGCCGCTGGAGACTCATCTCAACTCTGTGATGACCGTCTCCAGCTAATCTCTCAGCACATCTGGCCCACATCTGTTTGACATTTTAAACGATGATTTTAATGACTGGTCTCGCTGCACGTTTTGGTTCAGTTCCTTATTTTAACGCCTGTAAATTTAATTTTTATTTCATTTGTAAATATTTTGATTTATTATTTTATTACTTGTAAATATTTTGATAATTTTATTTGTAAATATTAAGATTTTTATTATTCGTAAATATTTAGATGATATTGTTTTTAGTAAATATTTTTATTAAAGATGATTAAATAAATATATTTTGATTAAAGATGATGCTTCAGTTTTTTTTCATAGTGTTTGTTTTACATTTGCATGATGCGTAATACAGTTTATAAATACAGTAAGTGCACATTTTCGGTGTAACTGTAGCCCATTTGTTGTTGTATAATTTCTGACCCCTCTCTCCCACATCCATCAGTGGAAAGGGTCCATCAGAGGGCCACACTGATCCACTCCTACCAGTGACAGATCCACTGCCTTATCAGTGTTGCTGCTATGAGAATGGTCACCCAGCCAAACAAGTTAACAAGCAGATTATTAAACTACAGAGACTTAAATTACTCGCACAAATGTCAGTAGCCCTTCAAACGCCCAAATGTGATGTGCATACAGTTTGAAAGGGCGAACTGTTCGACCATAACCGCCTCAACAACTGTTCAAGCTGCCTCACTGTCCGCCTCCTCTGTTCTCACTGGCCGCGCGCGAGCGGAGCAGCAATGGACAGAGAAGCGGCAGCTCAGCGCGCGCAGCCGCCCCGGATTACAGGAACACCGGGAGATTGCTGTGGAGTTTTTGTACCGCCGTTGTTTTAAACTTCTAACAGGACTGGATTATTATTATTATTATTTTAAAAGGGCAACATTTAATTCGAGGCAAAAAGGGCAGGGGCTCAAGCACCCCTAAAGCCCTGTGTGTGCACGTGCTTGGTTGTGTATTAATTTTATCAATCAGATCCTTTTGTTCTTGTTTCCTTATCCGTGAAAGTGTTTGACCCATGACAACTGCTATTTGTTTGACCTTAAACCATTCCCACACGTTAGGATCTATATGATTGTAGTCAGCAGTGAATTTCAGTTATTTCAACAGGTAAAAAAGGACTAAGCGGCTACAATCTATCAAATATCTATTAAAGTTATGACTGTTTGATGCAGATAAAAGCTGCTCTAGACTTTGACTATAAACTGCGATATACAGCTTTAAGACGCTGTTTATCTACTTTAGAAGTTTGTGCCTTTTTGAAATGGACACTATTTGTGCTGGAATTTATGGACAGCAACGTTTGTCTGGTTGATTTTTATTCGACTAATTTAACATGAATTCGTTGTTCACAGTGTAGAATTATCAGGGGAAAAATAGGGTGCGATACTGAGTTCATTCTTTTCAAATGTTACCCATCAACAATACTGGAAATGCCTAATGGATGTGAATTATCACAAAGAATGATGCATGCACTGATGGCTGGCTTGTTTAAATTGCTCGCAAACTCGCTTTATAAGCAGCTTCAATAAACATTTATATTCTAATATGCGCAGTAGTTAGAAAAGTTCCCGGCGGCGGCGAGTTGACACAGTGCTGTCATATACACTTGGCTTTGTTTCTTCCCTTCTGAGCGTCGGTCAGGCTCTCTCTGGAGGGCGGAGCCACATCTGGCGCGTCTTCCGGTTGGCTGTCGGCGCTGTCTGGCAGCGTCACGTGCGGGGGAAGGGGCGGTCAAAACAATCGGTAAACTTGTGGATGGGTAAAGCTTGAATTCAGATGACGAAATAAAAAGTTATGAGTGGGTTAGCATTTATAAATTCCAATGTAGATTAAAATAATGTCTATCTATTGTGTTGCATTGAACTGGAATAGCCCTTTATGTGCTGTTCAGCACAGTGAAAATGACAGCGCCATGAAAACCTAAAAGATGTGCAGATTCTGGAATGCGAGTAAAATATTGATGCGTTTGATATTTTGCTTAAATTAAGTGAAGTCAACTCACCTTTGTTTATATAGTGCTTTACACATAATGCAGTATATAGTGTGTGACAGCAGGGGCGATTCTAGCATCTGATATTTGGGGGTGCTTAGCCCCCAGAGCTGACAGAGGCACCTGGCTTGAACGACAGTGTTTCCACGTTTATTCCGCATTTAGACTAGACTTAACTAGACAAGAAGACTAGACTTATGCAATGTTTTAACAGAAGCTGACCCAATAAACTATGATATCTACACATTTACGACCACTGACAAATATTTACGTTATATTTTTAACTAAACAAGACCTACTACTGCATTTGTAATGTTGGAGCTATTCATTTTGAACAGTGGTAATTGTTAATTAATGTGTTATTGTGTATTGTGTAATAATAGTGTGTATTATTATGATTTTACATTAGTTTACATTAGTTTATATTTTTTGTTATATTTGTTATATTTTGGTCGTGTTCTTTTGATAGTCATTTGTTTAATTGTTTGCTTCGTGCATGTACGTTTCAGTGTCTGTTTTGATTAATTTGCTAATTATTATGATGTTATTTATGATAAATATATAAATATAAATATATAAATGATAAGCAAACGTAAACGCTATGTTACATTAAATAAAATTGACTAACACACGGTGGTCTAGCACCGTAGCACTTGTACAGCTCTGCACAAAAGTATCTCGATATGGATGATAAATGTCGTTTTTATCATTCTGTTCATAGACCAGGGAACATCGATATTGCATTATGCATATTATTGTGTTGTGTTTAACAATTGTAACTCCAGTCCGTACCTTCACATCTCGCTATGCCAGTAATACTCAGGTGCTACTTCGAGTTCCTCATCGGCGTGGAATCCAGTAAAAAAAAAAAAAAACCCATGTCGTAGCAAGCACTTGCGCGGACAGGCAACCCAATCAGAGGGGACGCAAGGAGGAGAGGGATTTTACTGCTCATAGAACTATCACGTAACAGGTGAATTCAAGAACACACACACGCCCGCGCACACATTCATTGCGCAGTGCGCAAGGGCACTTATTTCTGAAAATTACATCCAAAAGCAGTGTTTTTGAGGGTGCTGAGCTAGGGGGTGCTGAGCTCGTTTTTGGGGGTGCTTGAGCACCCCCAAAAAGAGGCTAAACACGCCCCTGTGTGACAGAGAGAGAGATGCTTATGGAACTGATCAGCCTACAAATAAAAATTTATTTTCTTTATCATCTTTTCTCGATAAAGAAAAAGACACCACGTTGCTTTGAATGTGATTGGTTGAAGTGGCTCTCATCAAGAAAACTGGCCAATGACAACTGTGCGCGCGCCTTCTTTTTTGAAAATCCGTCAGTTGGATCCGGCAGAGCGATCGGTAGATCTCTATGGCTCTGGATACGGCGCGAGCGTCAGTCGGCAGTGTTGCCAGATTGGGCGGTTTTGAATTCTACTTTGCGGGCGTAAAATGGCTTGGGCTGGTTGACAAAAATTGGGCGGGTTTGACGTTAGTTCGGCGGGTTTTTATCAGATGTTTATATAGTTTCACTCCCACTAGAAAGCAGAGATGGGAGAGAATGTAAACACCTAAGCCGAATGATGTTCTTGAATATGCGAAGGAAATCAGGAAAAACAACTGAGGCAAGTCAGAGACCTAGTTTACCCAGCACCCCTTAGGTATTTTAAACAACCAAAATCGAGCATTGGCCTAAATTAATCATTAACAATAATCTCATTCAGTATTATTTAAACAAAAAAATGTCGATGTAACTGTAAGACTAATATGAATGTGTGTAATGTAGTGCAGAAACTGAACTCATAAACTAGTAAATAAGAATGACGCAATCCATTCTCCATTTTCTCTTCTCATGTTACATTCAGCCATGCATCGCAGCCTCACTTTTTTTTTAATTGAAGTATATAAAACAGGTACAATCTAACAAATCCACAAAAATCAGGATAACAGATGAAGAAAATACATGGATGTAGACAAAAATAAATTAAGCAGAATAACTAGGCCTATAAAATTAATAAAACAAAAAAAAGATAAATAAATAAAAAATAAATAACCTCAGCAATGCAGATGTTAGATATGCATCGTAGCCTAACATAGCCTACATAATATGATGCGTGTGCGCCACCTACTGGTGCATGTAGGATTCAGAACACAGCAGATGATTGCAGAGTTATAATCTGATTGAACCACACGGAGCCGAGTACCAGACAGCAGATTCTTCACCTCCAGCACTGACGGGCTCATGCTGTTATTTGTTCAATTTACAAATAGTATACTGGACTTTAGCTGCATATTTTTACTTTACAAGATAGGCATCAAGTACATTTTACATTTTGGGCGGTTTTAAGTGCATGTTGGCGGGTTTTGAACATATTTTGGGCTGGAAAACGTCAGCAGTATCTGGCAACCCTGTCAGTCGGTCCACTAGTGAACTATCTGAGCACTAATGGATTACCTGGATTATTACCTGGATTATTTTACATCTGCTTGCCATTTTATTTTGACTGAATCCGAGTTGTGGGATTTCGACGGAGAACAAAAACAGTAACTGCTTGATTAATAAATATTTATTCACTGAATGAATACCTAGCAGTACATCCAAGTTGGAATGAATCAACATTTATGTTAAGTTCCATGTACTTATATACATACTATATAAATTCACTGATACTTCTCATTCTAATTCCAGAGACGCTCATCAAGGCAAGGTGATGATGCTTATTTTCATGCAGTTATATGCTAAGAAAAACAGCGTATGAATATTATATTCCATTTCTTTCAGGTCCCCTATATGGACTAAATACCACAAAATACTACACACTGGACTTTGATATCAAACTGCTTTGAAGATTTTTACATTAGCTCCCCCCTAAATTACACAGAAATACAGTATATGATAAGGCTTATGCTTGTCTTGGAGAGATGTTACAGAGATGTTATATTTGGCCTTATGTATGTGTGTTATGTATGTGTAACTGCCTGTTTATTTCTTAATATTTTTACATTCTCATTTCCAACACTGATAACTGCTAATGATGAGAAATTTGCTTATGTTTTTTGTAGATCAAGCGTTTGAACAAGGTTTACAGCAGAGAACAGGCACCCAACGGAGAGACAAGTCTACCATTAGTAAGTATCAACTGCGATATATAAGACAAGATATTAGTTCAAACAGGAGGCTTGGAAGAAGAGCTGGAAATACAAGAGCTGGAAATACAAACAAGTCATCAGTTACAACTCACATGGGCCTCTCAGTTGGCTCTTTTCACACGTGACTTTTGCTACACTTCTGCCACAGAAGATTTTCAAATGTGTGTGGTGATTTGTGTGCGTGTGATTCTTTTTCACATTTACAGTCGATACAGACACAACTCTCCGCACAGATTTGTAAATAGTTTTACCGTGAGCCGAAGTCACGCTCCTTCCGGTGTGCCCCATGGGACCTTATTTCAGAAAAGGTTTGTCAGTCAATGGTGAGAGACAAATTATTTCTTGAGCCTGTTTGAATTGAACCGTGAATCACACATGATGTTTGTCAATTTAAAAGATGATTTTACAAGTAAAGAAAGTCGTAGCTTGTCGTAGATATAGTAAAGAACCATAGTCATTAACAGCGACATAGCCGTTAGCTCGACACATAATGAGGGGAAAAGTATTAAAAGAGATGAAAATGACTACAAGTCTGCTGTTGTTGAGAGCTGCAGCACTGTGAAAGAAGAGTTAGTCAGTTAAAGGGATAGTTCGGATCTTTTGACATGAAGCTGTATGACATCCTTATTAGCAGTGTCGTGCATCAACAGTGACTTTCCCCCTACTGCGTCCTGTGAGCAGAGTTCCGGACGGTTTTGGTGTTGAAATGCGGCCTGCCAACCTATGCTGCCGACAGCCGCACCTGTTTACAGTGTGTACAGTGTTCACACGGTTTTGTGTTACAAATGTATTACTCTTTTGAATGCATATTGTTTTGAGAAGCAAAACGCTTTATTTTTGCGACCCCAGCCAACCAGCCGGAACTACGTATTTCAACACCAAGACCGGGCCGGAACTCTGCTCACAGGACGCAGTCGGGGGAAAGTCACTGTTGATGCACGACACTGCTAATAAGGATGTCATACAGCTTCATGTCAAAAGATCCGAACTATCCCTTTAAGTCCGTGAGAGCTGCTTGTAGGACTGGCTTTCTGTGAATGCTGAACAAGACAACGTCACTTATGTGAGTTGTCTTTATAATTACGTATTTTCACAGGCTTTTACTTCAATAGTTTTACAATAAACTTCGACTTCCCTGACAAGCAAACTTATCTTTTAAATCGACAACATCGATATACTGTATTTGTGAATCAAGGCTCAATTCAAACAGGATCAAAAAATAATTTGTCTCTTTCCATTAACAATACATACATACATGTCTTCTCACTAATGAACAATCAGCGTTATCCTGTTTTTATTTCAGTCTGAAAGACACAAAATCCGTTGCTAATTTTGTGTTTTAAAGAAACAAACTAAGTTTGTCTCTCACTTGCAGTTTTAAACAAACTAAATATGTTTGAAAGAAAAGAAGTTTGCTTGTCCTGCCAGAGGTGGGATTCAAACCCCATATCAGGTTTAATCAATTAAACCATAGGGTGTAGTGACACACTTATGGCTTTTATTTTAGAAAGTTGCAAAAAAAAGAAAAAAAAGTTCACACCTCCAAATAGCAAACTGCAAACTCCTCCTGGTTGTTTAAATAAACGGTAAAAAAAAAAATCTACTTTTTATAGGAAGGACATTTCAGTAGATCTTACTTTTTCCTTTTTCCTTTCCCCCCCCCACCAGATGCACCAAAGATCCAGCTGATTTCTGGCAATTTGGAGGAGGATTCTTCTTCTGCTACATTGCACTGTCACTTCAGATTCATTGACCTTTTGTGGTATGTTTTTTGATTTTGCTTAGTAGTACACTGTATATTTAGGGTTCTAAATCAAGAATGTAATGCTTGTCCACAAATACTACAAATATTATCAGAACGACAGTATACAGAGCCCCCAAGGGTCAGGAGAATGATGTGGAAAACAAAACTGAAATGGAAAATGCAAGCTAAAAAACAACAGACCACAACCCCCTCAGCCCAAAAGCTATCCACCTGTTTCAAAGGTGAGATAGTACCATTAACAGAGAAGATACACATATGGAGAAATAGAATTTTTAGTTTTTCATTTCCTCCTGGGGGGCTCTGAAGAACTGTTTGTGAATAATTGGTTGATAATGTAAATGTACAACTCAATACATTAATTAAAGGGGTTTTAGAATCAACAGTGGTGTGTATTTTGTTTGTAATTAAGTTCAAGTTGAGAATAATTAACAGTGAAAATATTTAGGGTTTTTGTTTGGCAGTCGTACCTGCCAGTCATACAGTTTTTTAAGGTGGTTTTTAAGGCGTATTAAAGGAGTTTGATCATAATAATTTAGCAAAAATCTGTAGAATAACAGTATTTTTCGGCAGAACTCTTAGCATTGTCACTTTATTAAAAGTGTTTGATCGTAATAATTTAGGAAAAATCTGTAAAATAATGGTATTTTTCTGCAGACCATTTAATGAAAATTTCTGTAAAAGTAATGTTTCTGGACTTAATTTGAATTAGGATAGTTTACCTTAATTTTACGGTTTTTGTTTGGCAGCCGTAGCTGCCAGTCATTGACCGTTTTTTGACAGTTTTTTTTTTTTTCCAGTGTGGGACAACATTTCTCTTTAAAAACTACAGCAATTGGTCTCCTCAGTTCCCAAATGTTTACAGAGCGTTGTTAAAAGAAGAGGTGATGCAACACAGTGGTAAACACGCCCCTGTCCTTTCTTGAAATCTGTTGCTGACATCAAATTCAAAATGAGCATTTATTAAAAAAAATTGTCAGTTTCAGCATTCAATCTGTTGTCTTTGTCCTATTTTCAATGAAATATCAGGTTTCCATGATTTGCAAATTATCGCATTCTGTTTTTATTTTCAGTTTACAGAGCGTCCCAATTTTTTTGGAATTGGTGTTGTATTTGTCAGTGTACAAAATGACACATCATACTTTTTATCCATTTATATCTACACTTAATGTTGTGGAACATCCATGAAATGAGTTAGATCCTGTTGTCACTTACGTTATAGCAGCTATAAGTGAGTCGTTCCCTCACCAGCCTCCTTTTTTCTCTCTCTCGAAATTAACAAGACAAAAAACAGATCTTGTTGTGTATCGTGAAGACGTCACACTGCATGAATAAGCAGTGAATTTAACAATGCTTCCAAAATGTTGCACATAATGTGGACTGAACATCCATTTACAGTCAGAATCGACTTGTTCAGCTCCCAAATGGCTCGTCACTGTTTGTTTGTTTTTTGCTCCTCTTTTGCCGAATTACATACAGCTGAAATTTAATAGAACCTTATAAATCCAGGTTTATCTGCGAGTTTGGGATTTTTATTCAAATATTACAGTCAAAGCCTTGCAGAATAAAAGATAAGAGCACAGGAGAATAAAGTTTCCCCCAGTGATGGAGTTTCTGTGCTGAACTCATTTTCAGACAGAAGCATTTAATACTGAGGTCAGGATGTCAGCAAGCCACTGTAGAGTACCTTGCAAAAGTATTCATCCCCCTTGGTGTTTGTCCTGTTTTGTTGCGTTACAAGCTGGAATTAAAATGGATTTTTGGAGGGTTAGCACCATTTGATTTACACAACATGCTGACTACTTTAAAGGTGAAAATTGTTGTTTTATTGTAACACAAACAATAATTAAGATGAAAAAACAGAAATCTCGAGTGTGCATAGGTATTCACCCCCTTTCGTGTGAAACCCCTAAATAAGAGCTGCTCCAACCAATTCACTTCATAAGTCACATAATTAGTTGATTAAGATCCACTTGTGTACAATCAAAGTGTCACATGATCTGTCACATGACATCTGTATAAATCAACCTGTTCTGGAAGGACCCTGAGTCTGCAACATGAAAACCAAGGAGCCTCCAAACAGGTCAGAGACAAAGTTGTGGAGACGTATAGATCAGGATTGGGTTATAAAAAAAATCCCAGACTTTGAATATCCCATGGTGCACCATTAAATCCATTATAGCAAAATGGAAAGAATATGGCACCACTACAAACCTGACAAGAGAAGGCTCTGCCCACCAAAGCTCACAGACCAGGCAAGGAGGGCATTAATCAGAGATGCAACAAAGACACCAAAGATAACACTGAAGGAGCTGCAAAGATCCACAGCGGAGATGGGAGTATCTGTCCATAGGACCACTTTAAGCTGTACACTCCACAGAGTGGGACTTTATGGAAGAATGGCCAGAAAAAAGCCATTGCTTACAGGAACAAAAATAAGAAGAAAACATGTTTGCAGTTTGCCCAACAATATGTGGCAGACTCCTCAAACAAATGAAAGAAGATTCTCTGGTCAGATGAGACTAAAATTGGTCTTCATGGCCATCATGGGAAATGCCAAGTGTGGCGCAAACCCAACATCCTGAGAACACCATTCCTACAGTGAAGCATGGTGGTGGCAGCATCATGCTGTGGGGATATTTTTCATCTGCAGGGACAGGAAAGCTGGTCAGGACTGAAGGAAAGATGGATGTCACTAAATACAGGGCAATTCTGGACGAAAACCTGTTTGAGTCAGCCAGAGGTTTGAGACTGAGATGAAGGTTCACGTTCCAGCAGGACAATTATCCTAAACATTCTGCGAAAGCTACACTGGAGTGGTTTAAAGGGAAACATTTAAATGTCTTGGAATGGCTTGAACAAAGCCCAGAACTCAAACCAACTGAGAATCTGTGGCATAACTTGAAGATTGCTGTACACCAACGCAACCCATCTAACTTGAAGGAGTGTGAGCAGTTTTTGCCTTGATGAATGGGCAAAAATCCCAGTGGCTAGATGTGCTAAGCTAACAGGGACATACCCCAGGAGACTTGCAGCTGTAATTGCAGCAAAAGGTGGCTCTACAAAGTATTGACTTTGGGGGGTTAATACCTATTCACACTCCAGATTTCTGTTTTTTCACCTTAATTATTGTTTGTGGCACAATAAAACAACAATTTTCACCTTTAAAGTGGTTGGCATGTTGTGTAAATCAAATGGTTCTAACCCCCCCAAAATCCATTTTAATTCCAGCTTGTAATGCGACAAAACAGGACAAACACCAAGGGGGATGAATACTTTTGCAAGACACTTTATAATGGTGCAAGGAATTGATCCAGAAGGTGGCAGCAATGCAATAATAAGGATGGTGACTGCCTTTCAACACAAGAAAGAAGAAGAAGCAGACAGGAAGTGTGAACCCTTCAGGAGTGTTAGTAAATCTCAAGTGGGATATTGACAAAGAAACAATGATCATTCTCTATAAATCTTTAATTTTATCATGTCTTGATTATGGTTGGGAAGTTTATGATACTGGATGTATTTCTAGGAAAAGACAATTAGATGTTATTCAAAATCAATGCCTTAGAATCTGCACTGGTGCTCTTCAATGTACTCCTATCTCTGTTTTGGAGATAGACTGCTCGATTATACCTTTAGACCTAAGAAGAGAATTCAAACAAACTCAAAGTGCAATTAAATATAGATCTTTTGAAGATCATCCAACAAAAAAAAAGTTTTTTAGAAGAACAAAATTGTGACATTAATCTTCACTTTTGTCCTATATTTTCTAAAGTTGTTCGTTTGGTTAATAGTCTTCCGTTTCCAGTTTGTAATCCTTTGGTTGATCCTTTTCCATTCTGGGAATCCCAATCTCCAAAAGTTGACTTGGATTTAGTCGCTAAAATCTCTAAACAAGAGGATAGTAGTTGCTACATGTTACAATCGGCATTAGAACACATTCAACTCAAATACAATCAACACTTAGATATATTTACTGATTGTTCAAATAAAGATTTTGATTGTGCATCTGGTGTTGTAATTCCAAGTCAAAATATTCAAAAAGATTATAAAATCTCAAATGGTACTTTTTCTAGAGCTGAGTTACTAGCAATTACAAATGCTTTGGAACTTCTTATTGAGAAACCTCGCTTTCAAAGTGTGATATTTACTGACATTCCTTGTCTGCCTTACAAAAAATTCAAAAGGAAGATAATGACATAGAATTATTAGCTTTCCGATATCTTATGTACAAGTCTTATGGGTGGTAAGGTTGTTTTTTGTTGGATTCCAGCTCCTGTGGGTATTAAAGGAAATGAAATGGCTGATAAATTAGCCAAAAGATCAGTAAATCAAACCTATTATGACATTCATTACCCTTTTACCACTTCTGATATTACAAAACATATCAAAGATGCTATTTTTACAATATGGCAAGACGGATGGGAAAATTGCTAAACTGGTTGATTCTTCAACCAACTTGAACCAAATATTGCAACACATACCACATATTCTGACAGAAACAAACACAGGAGAATTACAAGACTGAGATTTGGAAAATATCTACTGAATGATACACAATTTCTTTAAAAAAAAAACCCTCCAATCAGTGTCCAACTTGTGGTGTAAAAGAATGTCAAACACCTGCTTCTAGATTGTTTCAAATATCCAAACTTTCATGATAAAATTATTCAAAAAATGAGAAATAAACAATTACATATTAAAAACTTACTTTTACATAAAGAATTTTATGATGACATAAGTTTTTATTATTGAAAAAGAAATAAAATTAATTTTGAAAAAAAAAAGAAACTTGTATTTAATGTGTGTGTGCTTGGTCACAATACGTGAACTAGTAGTTCCAATCCTTATTGGACGCCAAATCACTTGGAGTGGGAGCATCCCTAAAAGAAGCTCAAGTTAGTAAATCTCCTCAGCTGTGAGCCGGGTTTATTCTGGATAGATCACCTGTTGATGATCTCGCTTCATCTCTGTCTTTCCCTTTGATTTTAATGATATTTCTAGTGGATGGAGTTTGAACCCTGCACTGACTGGGATTAGATAAAGTCTTGTTTTAACACTACTAGCAGATTTTTTTCTTCTGCCTTTCAGGAGATTCATTTCAGTCTGTTAACAATGTTAAAATGACCCAAAGGTAAAATGACCCGTGTCAGTGTGGGTTTCCTCCTGGTTCTCCAGTGTTCTCCTACTTCTCAAAGACACATCTAATGACTGATTGAGGCGACTCAGGATCTCTGATCTCAAACATATTCATCTACCAACTTCATTTCCATCTCAACAACCTGTTCATGAGAAAGAATTCTTCATCGACCCAGAATAATGTTCTTGATAAAACATGGTGTCAGGAATAAAACAGGATGAGGCATGCTGCTCCAGGAAACTAATCTGCGATGAGGTGGTGGGATGTGACCCAACACAAAGTGGATTAGTTTCCATTAACAGCACGTCATGAAGGGTTCAGGCACTAATGAAGGCTGGAGCACTCATACTGAGTGAAATGGAGATTATGTTTAATAAAGATCCACTTTTGTGATTTCTATTCGCAGTAAACAATGCAAAATCAATAAAATACGGTTTTCCTTCCTGACAGCTGCGTCCTCCTCACTTTTAAAATGGCTCCAACATTTTTTAGGGATGAAGATCAGTTTAAAGATGTCACGAGGAAAAAGCTGTTCAAGTGAAACAATTGTAATTTATCAACAAGGCTGAAAGTTGTGCTTGAGGTGTCAGTAGGTGGAAAAGTCAAGAAAATTAAGATCCATTCTGTGAGTATTTCATGAAATTAATCCTCATCAGTGCAGCTATTTGGGTTATATTTCTGCACTGAAGGGAGATGAAATGGTTAATAGAGGAGTGTTCATGATCTCTCTGTGTTTGTGCTCCTCCTCTCTCTCTCTCTCTCTGACACACAGACAATGAGGAAGTAACTTGTCATTTCAGATAAAACAAACTGATCTCTCTCTCTCTCTTAATCGGTGTGAGTTCAGGAAAATGGCTGAGGCCAGTATTTCAGTAGATCAGCTTTCTGTGGACCAGTTCATGTGTCCAGTGTGTCTGGATCTCCTGAAGGATCCGGTGACTATCTCCTGTGGTCACAGTTTCTGTAAGGCGTGTATTAATGGCTGCTGGGATCAGGAGGATCAGAAGGGCGTCTACAGCTGTCCTCAGTGCAGAGACACTTTCATGACAAGGCCTGTTCTACGCAGAAACAACATGCTGGATGAAGTGGTGGAGAAACTGAAGAAGACTGAAGTCCAAGCTGCTTCTCCTGCTCACTGTTACGCTGGACCTGGAGATGTGGAGTGTGATTTCTGCACCGGGAGAAAACACAAAGCCGTCAAGTCCTGTCTGATGTGTTTGGCTTCATTTTGTGAAACTCATCTGAAACCTCACTATGAAGTTTCTTCATGGAAAAAACACACATTAATTGAAGCCTCAGCAAAACTCCAAGAGAAGATCTGCTCTGAACATAACAAGCTGATTGAGATCTACTGTCGTACTGATCAAATATGTATTTGCTCTTTGTGCATGTTGGATAAACATAAAGACCATGACGCTGTTTCAGTTGCAGCAGAAAGAGCTGAGAAACAGGTGAGAACTAGAAATCTTTCCAGAATTAAATCATCTTAATTATAGTTTCCCATCTAGAAACAGGTGCTTTAGTCAGTGATATGATTTGAACTTTAATTTCAATGTGTGTCTCAATCAGAAGGATTCTGTAAAAGCTGATTAAAATTGTCTGTGTTCTGGTGAACAGAGTGTTAAATTTATCTTCAGTGATGGTCGTAATCTGGTTCAGGGTGGGTTTCCTGATAACGTTGCCCTTTAGAACAAAAGAGAGAGCTGAGAGACTCTCTTAAGGAACGAACGTTGTCTCTGTGTGTGGTTTTCCGGAACTCACTCATAAGAAGGAGTCTAAAGAGCAACAGGACGAAGAGCGTCTTTGCAGTTGGTGTCCCCGATATAGGCATTAGTAGCTGCTAAAGGCAATCGTACTGTCGTTGCTGAAGGCATTAGTAGTTGCTAAATCCAGTCGATAAGGTCACATGGTGCTCGTTTTTAACCAAAATCTAATGAAATATAAAGTGTTTAAAATAAGATAATATATAGTATCATCTGTAAGCATTACATATATAATGTGGTAATTAATTAATGAAACTATTTTATGTTTTTGGCAATTTTTTTATTCCAAGCGTGTTTTTAATGAAATGAACAAATGTTCACATGAAAGAATGAGCAAATAATAAGCTACATAATGAGGTAAATGTGTTCCCCGTGCTCGCTCATTTCACTGTTACCCCCCGATCATGCAGTCAGGATTATTTCAGCTGTTCTCCACAGTGCAGAGTGGGCCATGTTCTCCCTTATAAGTGCACAGAGAGAGAGAGAGAGAGAGAGAGAGAGAGAGAGAGAGCGAGAGGGGGGTTTTGATCTGTGTGTAGTGTGTACCGAAGGAGGTTTATTATATATAGTCAACCTTATATAGAAGGTCAATTCAACCTTCTTAGGTACACACTACACACACATCAAAACCTCTCTCTCTCGCTCTCTCTCTCTCACACACACACCATTAGAGGTGCAGAAATGTCTCATTTATAACACTAAATTAGTTAATAACTCGCCTAATGGAGCTAAATTTGATTAAAATATAGTGATATAAATGTGACATTCTGATATCCATACGTAATTCCATAACATACTGAAATATATTCATCGTGTTTTGTGTATATTTATTTAATAATTAACAGAGCTGGACAAAGAACCCAACTTCATTATTTAAGTCAAAGTACAGATCCCACTGGGCAAATGTTACTCCGATACAAGTGAAAGTTGGACAGTCAAATTTTTACTTCAGTTAAAGTACTGCAGTATTTGCTTTTAAAAATCCTTAAGTATTAAAAGTACATTTTCTGTCAATGCATTGTTGTATTATAGCCACAACGCTTACAAAACCTAATGCCTCTGAAACACCTGACTGGATTTACTGACTAACTTGTAGAACCTGTAGAATAAACGCCTGGTAGAATGTTACACAATGAAACACAACTGAACTGAAAAAGACCCACTGTCATTTTCATTTTTTTTTTTTTTTATTGTAACCCTCCTCCCCACCGCCACAAAGCAGCATGGTAGTGTTCTGACCCAGCTCTGGCAGTGTGTGCACACATGTATGTGTGTGTTAATCAGGAAGACAGTGGAACAGCTGTAAATGCAGCTTGCTCAGAAAATAAAAAGGACAATCCAACCTGATTAAAACCCAGATCCGCACCTCGAGCTTAATAACAGCCCAACAGCAACTCTGCTTTAAGCAAGACAACAAAAAAAAAAATGTGCAAGACCATCATCTGACATCAAAACAAAAAATTCCAGCAATTTGTTAAGTGTATGTATTCATGCACATATGAATCTGCCTGTGGAATCATGTCAGTGAAGCTCCACCTGACATGCTAGCAAACTCTTTTCAAACTCGAAATCATATTGGGCAGCTAATATTACGAGAAAATAAAGATTTCTACTTTTTGTTTAATTGGCAAGATTATGACAAAGCATTTCTGAAAGGACTTCAGAAAAGTGAACGTTATTCATGTTAGTGTAACTCCGTTTTTACATGCTAACTAACAGTGTCCAAGTTAACTAGCTATGTGTAAACATTAGCCGTGGACAAGGCGATGGCAACTTGGCAAATCCACAGAAAGCCATTTGACTAATCAGACTGTGTAGCTATTGCAATGTTATCGTGAGCTCTAAAGCACAGACAACTTCACTGCAAGCTTTCTCTTGGAATAAAACGTTTATATCCCTCAATATGCTTCCGCAGGTCGGATGGGGAGTTTTTGTAGGCTGTGATGTGCTGCGTTTTAGGCAAACAAAGCAAACATTTAAAATGAAACAACTCTTTATTCCTTTCAGAAAACTGAACCATGGGTTCTAGCTATAGAACCGTGGGTGTGTGCATTCCCCAGAAGAACCGCCTCCTTCCATTCTGCCATCAACTGATCGTGTTAAATAATGCTGCGGAGAAATCAGTGATCTTGATTTTATCCAGTCTATGGACGTGACGTGACCCTAGTGATTACTGATAGACTGTCTCAGTGTCACCTGCGGAAAAACCAATCACGTTTTAGAAAAGAAAAGAAAAAAACATCCACTTTCAAAGCTGCTTCATAGTAACGAGTAACGAGGACCTTGATAGAAATGTAGTGGAGTAAAAAGTACGATATTTTGTCTTTCAAATGTAGTGAAGTTAAAAGAAAGAAAGAAAGCTTTATTTGTCACATGCACACTTCAAGCACAGTGAAATTCATCCTCTGCATTTAACCCATCTGAAGCAGTAAACACATGCGCACACACACCCAGAGCAGTGGGCAGCCACACAGCACCCGGGTACCTCAGCCCAAGGCCGCCCCACATCAACCCAACTGCATGTCTTTGGACTGTGGGGGAAACCGGAGCACCTGGAGGAAACCCACGCAGACACGGGGAGAACATGCAAACTCCACACAGAAAGGCCCTCGCCGGCCACTGGGTTCAAACCCAGAACCTTCTTGCTGTGAGGCGACAGCGCTAACCACTACACCACCGTGCCGTCTGTGAAAAGTCATAAGTTTAAAAAAAAAAACACTCAAGTAAAGTACAGATACTCAAAAAGTGTACTTCAGTACAGAACTCAAGTAAATGTACTTCGTTACTGTCCACCTCTGATAATTAACTCGATGTACTTGCAATGTACAAAAAAACTAATTGAACACCACCAGCAGATTCAATGTTGTTCGGGAAAACCACGTTAGCTTGATGATGGATCTTAAGAGGTCATTTAAAACTCTCTTGGCCTTAAGATGCTTTCGGGAAACCCAGCCCAGACCAGTTAGTGAACATTTCTCTCTCTCTCTCTCTCTCTCTCTCTCTCACACACACACACACACACACACACACACACACACACACACACACACACAGAGTACATAACCTTCAGAGTGAAACATGAATGTACTTTGAACTGACATTAATATGGAACCAGTTCGCTCGTACTGTATAAAAAGCTGAATGTATTTTATTTGTCCTCAGAGTGAGTTAAAGGAGGAGCAGATGAAATCCCAGCAGAGAATCCAGGAGAAGCAGAAGAAGGTGCAGGAGCTGAAACAGGCTGTGAACACTATAAAGGTGAGCAGTGAGCAGAGACAGAGCTGCTCCTAGAAACACACACAACATGGACAACGAGTCATTTACAGTCCCAGTAAGAGAGGGAATGATAGATGAGCTTTAAATCTTGTGTGTGTGTGTGTGTGTGTGTGTGTGTGTGTGTGTGTGTGTGTGTGTGTGTGTGTGTGTGTCCTAACAGCTCAGTGCACAGACAGCAGTGGAGGACAGTGAGAGGATCTTTACTGAGCTGATCAGCTCCATGGAGAAAAAGCGCTGGGAGGTGACGGAGCTGATCAGAGATCAGGAGAAGGCTGAACTGAGTCGAGCTGAACGACTCCTGGAGCAACTGGAGCAGGAGATTGCTGATCTTCAGAGGAGAGTCACTGAGCTGGAGCAGCTTTCACACACACACGATCACATCCATTTCCTCCAGGTAACACTCACTGTCTGATCTACAGAGCCAGCTGTTCCTCACACACTCTCTAAAACACCTCTCATTAAGGGAACAATAAATGTCCCTGTCTGACATCACAAGTGGGTTTTACATTTCATTTGCTTTCTGTAGGTTTTAGCTTCTGGACGTCGCTCTCCTACAATCGACAGACCAGATTTTCACACATCCAGTGTCACGGTCCATCAACATCTCTCATTTGATGGAGTGAGGAATTCTCTCTCAGATCTGAAAAAGAGACTCGAGGAATTCTGTGAGGAGGAATTCAACA
The DNA here is from genome assembly GCF_027579695.1 of Neoarius graeffei. Taxonomy (NCBI): domain Eukaryota; kingdom Metazoa; phylum Chordata; class Actinopteri; order Siluriformes; family Ariidae; genus Neoarius; species Neoarius graeffei. The sequence continues at coordinate 7,528,465 of NC_083570.1, forward strand.
AAATGCCTCCACATGGTAAGAGGAGCTGTTCCTGCTGGAGAAACACAGTGATGTGTTATTTCTTAGCGATGCTCCTGCTTTCTTTTCTGCAGACACTTTATTCACCCGACACTTTGAACTAAAACACTGATTTAAAATGAATAAACTGACTGGATCACTTTAAACTCTTTCCATCTTTTACACAAACTCATGTTTCCATTTTTCTCTCCACAGCTGCAGCAGTTCAGATCATTTCAGGACCAGAACCACAGAGCAGAGAAGACTTTCTGAAATGTACATCTAACACACACACACACACACGTCTAGGCCTGTCATGATCACAAATTTTGTTGGACAATATATTGTCTCAAATTATTGCGATAAACGATATTATTGTTGACGTCTTTTCAAGACAATTTTATGCCACTAGTAAAATCATAATGATCATGCAAATACACCCTTTCATAGAACAGTAAACTTTTTAATTAATTCGACTTATTCAATTCAACAGTGGAACATAAAAAATAAATATAAACAAATAAGCTAAAGAAATAAAACAACAATCAAACAAAACCACTCACAACAAAAACAATAAATAAAATACAATTTATGGCTCTTAAAAATTGCACTGAAGTGAATATTAACTTGGCACAGGGTAATAAAAAGACATTCTTTTCTTCACAGGCAACATTCTGCCAATCCAGTTTCTCAAAGATTAGTACCCAGATCAACAAAAAGCGCAAAGTAACAACGTATTGCCAGCTGTCATTTGGATAAAAGTAACAACAATTAGAACGAGATAACATGTAGGCAAGGGCGTAGGTTTGGTATTAACATTGGTGGGGACAAAAACCCAATGCCAACCCCCAGTGGTGCCAACTTCAGCTCAACATTAGAGGGTCACAATATTTTGCTCCGTTGTGTTCCACCAAAAGAGTCTCCATCATCTCTCCAAAGGCCAGACTTTTAACATTTGAAGTTCAGAACTGTAGTAATTCATGAATAATAATAATAATAATATGAAATCCATTTGATTAACTTGGTGGCACGGTGGTGTAGTGGTTAGCGCTGTTGCCTCACAGCAAGAAGGTCCTGGGTTCGAGCCCCGGGGCCGGCGAGGGCCTTTCTGTGCGGAGTTTGCATGTTCTCCCCGTGTCCGCGTGGGTTTCCTCCGGGTGCTCCGGTTTCCCCTACAGTCCAAAGACATGCAGGTTAGGTTAACTGGTGACTCTAAATTGACCGTAGGTGTGAATGTGAGTGTGAATGGTTGTCTGTGTCTATGTGTCACCCCTGTGATGACCTGGCGACTTGTCCAGGGTGTACTCCGCCTTTCGCCCGTAGTCAGCTGGGATAGGCTCCAGCTTGCCTGCGACCCTGTAGAAGGATAAAGCGGCTATAGATAATGAGATGAGATGAGATTTGATTAACTGCAAATCTTGCATGTGAGGATGAACTCATTCTACCAATTTGCAAATGTGTTTTTCAAGCGAATACCGCACTGACTGTCGGGAGGGTGTATGTTCCTTTCCCTCATAAATGGAAATAAAACCCATCCGGAGCCTTAAACATTGCGTTCCATGAGGCTGGCAGGGGGAGTCGCTCTCTTCTGTGGGATCTTTAACTAGTTTTAGAATGCTAGTTTAAGCTGATATGTGATTGATCTAACGGTAAAACAGCACGAGGGCTCGAGAACTTTGACAGGTTACAATTTTACTTGGCAAGAGAATGTATCTGAATTCTGATTGGTTGTTGTATCTGGATTCTGATTGGTTGTTGTTATATTATTGCCCTTTTGTTGTGTTCTTGAGCCCAGAGTGGGGGGAGGGGGGAGTGACAGGGTTCTACAGAGAAAAGTTTTCACTGCAACCGAACTGCTGTTTTCGTGACCACGCCCCCAGCGCGGATATTCATGTTCACATTGTTCAGTTTGTTTTCTCTTTTATTTTAGATTTCTGTTATCTGACTCTGGATCCCAACACGGCACATCGTCGCCTCATTCTGTCTGAGAAGAACAGAGCGGTGAGAGTCAGTGAGAGAGAGCAGCGTTACTCTGATCATCCAGAGAGATTTGATTCCTGGTGTCAGGTGTTGTGTAAGGAGAGTGTGTGTGGACGCTGTTACTGGGAGGTGGAGTGGAGCCGTGCTGCTGTGCTCATATCAGTCTCATATAAAGACATCAGCAGGAAAGGACGGGGTAAAGAGTGTCTGTTTGGAGGCAACAATCAGTCCTGGAGTCTGTGGTGTTCTTCTTCTTCTCTCTCTTTCGGTCACAACAGCATTAAGACTGATCTCAGAGTTCCATCAGCCTCCAGAATAGGAGTGTATGTGGATCACAGTGCAGGAACTCTGTCCTTCTACAGCATCTCTGACACGATGAAGCTCCTCCACAGAGTCCACACCACATTCACTCAGACTCTATACGCTGGGTTTTACTTGTTTTCTGGTTCTACAGTGAGATTGTGTGATCCAGAATAAAAGTGTGCAGTGTTTTCTGTAAAATTCCTGCACGTTGCCACGTTGTTGCTCAGTCGTCTGTTTCACTAGAACACAATCCAGCTGCACAAAAACACTCATTTTAATATTTAAATTAAAACAGATGAGTAATTTAAAATTATTAAAAAGGAAATGTTAAAAATTAACTGTCAGACAAGAAACTCGTCAAATTTAAAAAGAAAATGATCTCATGACCTTCGCATTATAAAGTTGTGTTTGTTTCATATTAAGCAGCGTCTCATTAAATAACTAATAAACAGTAATAAAGCCAGAACAGAACAACATTTTAAACCTGTTCAGGTCACACTATATAAAAATAAAACATCACTTTTGGAATGAATTAGATTTTTCTGCTTGTGTTCTAAGATGTAAAATCCACATTCACGTTTTCAAATCTGAAGTTGTTTCTAAACCCTGAGATTTGATTGTAAAACATTGAACAATATTTAAACTCCATTAGAACATCCAGTACATGATCGGTTCAGGCTGCCGATGTCGTGTTCATCCCATATTCAGCCTGGATGATGATTGGCCCGCAGATAGAACCTTATAAATCCAGGTTTATCTGTGAGTTTGGGATTTTTATTCAAATATTACAATCAAAGCTTTGCAGAATAAAAGATAAGAGCACAGGAGAATAAAGTTTCCCCCAGTGATGGAGTTTCTGTGCTGAACTCATTTTCAGACAGAAGCAAATTCAACCTTTTCCTGAGAGTTTCAGCAGCTGGATAAATATTGTTCAGTATTTTAAACTGAATTTCTTTCACTGTGGGTGAAATTGGCCATCTAAGATAACTACAGTGTGTATTTGTTAGCGTTCCTCCATCATCAGTTATTCTTACTTTTTTTATATCGGGGAATAGCTTCCATTTTTAAATATTCCTAATTCCTTTGTTATTAGATTTTCATTCACTGATTTTCAGTTCAGGTAGTTTGACCGACGCCTTTGAATATTCAAGGGTATTTTTTTTCATGAATCTTAAGGGAGGTGGAATAGCTCTACAAATTTAATTAAATTCTCTATAGACACATTTTAAATGAAACTTTTCTACAAATGAATTAAATTGCATTAAATGTCCATTTTCATCCATTAGATCAGTAATATCTAAAACTTTATCATCTCATCTCATCTCATTATCTCTAGCCGCTTTATCCTTCTACAGGGTCGCAGGCAAGCTGGAGCCTATCCCAGCTGACTACGGGCGAAAGGCGGGGTACACCCTGGACAAGTCGCCAGGTCATCACAGGGCTGACACATAGACACAGACAACCATTCACACTCACATTCACACCTACGCTCAATTTAGAGTCACCAGTTAACCTAACCTGCATGTCTTTGGACTGTGGGGGAAACCGGAGCACCCGGAGGAAACCCACGCGGACACGGGGAGAACATGCAAACTCCACACAGAAAGGCCCTCGCCGGCCCCGGGGCTCGAACCCAGGACCTTCTTGCTGTGAGGTGACAGCGCTAACCACTACACCACCGTGCCGCCCCTTATCATTCCATTCTTGTTGAAATAAAGTCTTCCTATGAATAGTAATGGTTCTATTATTCCACAAGGTTAAGTACACTAGCATTTTTGTACATTAAATAAATAATTTTGGTGAATTTGGGCAGCCTTGTCTGATTCCACGTAAAATCTTGAATAATTGATTGATTACAAGTCATATCTAGAATCAGTCGGACGTGGTTTTGAATATATCTTCCCTTCATGAAGGCTGATTGATATTCGTCTACAAGTTTTACAAGTCCACGCTTTAGACGATTAGCAGATACTAAGGCAAGTAATTTATAATCATTGCATAGTAAGGTTATAGGTCTCCAATTGTCTAGCAACAAGTCTTTTTTGAGTTTTGGTAGCAAGGTTATTAAGCCTGTCTTCATCGTCAGGGATAGACATCCTTTGTGAATGCATTCTAAAAATGCTCTATATAATATATATTTTTTTTAATATCCACCCAAAAGTATTTTAAAAATTCAGATGTTAAGCCATCGATTCCTGGTGATTTGCCATTTTTCATTTGTTTTAATGCAATTTCAATTCCTGTTATAGTTCATTCCTCATCAAGTGTATGTTTGTCTTCATTTTTTTTTTTGATGTCATCATTGATGGGATAAAATAAGACATCACGTTCTGATTTATTAAATTTAAATTACAATAAAAGAGCCAAATTTCATCCTGTACTCATTTCTGATCTTCTATTATATTATCATTGCTTATAAGCTTACTCATTTTTTTCTTAGCATGTCTTTGTTTTTCAAGTCTGAAGAAATACGATGAACTTTTTTCACCCTGTTCGATCCATCCAGCTCTTGATCGAGTGGAAGCTCCATTTGCTTTTATTGTGTACATTTCGTCTAGTTGAGACTGCAGTGACTGTAATTCTGAAATGTTTTCGAAGGATAGTTGTGTGTTATTTACTAATGTATTAATTTTATCAATCAGATCCTTTTGTTCTTGTCTCCTTATACATGAAAGTTTTTTTACCCATGCCAATTGCTATTTGTTTGAGCTTAAACTTAAACCATTCCCATTTACTCCTATCAGACATGTCTAACTCTTCAACCTCCAAAGTAAGAGACTTCACCTGATCACAAAATTCACCGTACTGTAATAAGTCGTGATTAAATGTCCAGATATTAGGAAGGATCTTATGTTGCTTAGATGTGAATAGGTTTAGACTAATCGTACAATGGTCTGTGAGCGGAGAGGCTGAAATTTCACAATCTAAAATATCATTATACAGCTCACAAGAGAGAAGCCAGTAATCTAGTCTCGAACACTGACCGTTTCCTGCAGGATTAAACCATGTATATGGAATACAAGTTGGGTTTGACGACCTCCAAAAATCAATTACATTCGTTGTTCATAAATTCAGTATAATGTGGCTGTAAACAGGTTGTGGATTCCTGTGAGGTATTCGATCTAACCATGAATCAGGGGCTATGTTAAAGTCTCCGCCCATTATCACTTTTACTGAAGTATATGATGTTTTTCATTCGTTTACAAGTTTACTTCATTCCTCTGTTATGATTTTGGGTACAAATAAGGTTCATTTGGTTGTGCTTAGAAGTGTGATATTGGTGAATTGCTCCTAGAGGGAACAAAAGAGTTAACCTGTTGTAATAATAGGATTAAATAGGTGCAGTTCAATAACCACTTAACGTTAAAGATAATCGTTTACAGACCGGTCTAAAACATAGAAATCAGATTAAAATTCAAAAGGAGAGAGAGAAAGAACTTTATAAATTCATCCATCTTAGGTAGATTATCTAACTGAATTATACTGCATTTCAGTGAGACAACACAGGAAATTTGCCTGAGTAAAATTTACTCAAATTGAAGAAAATTTTACTCTGCGTCAGATAACATTTGGTCCCTCTCTAAAAAGAGTAAAAGTTACTCTTTTGGTAGATCTGTTTTTCTAGAGTCAATTCTGCTCAATTGAGTGTTAATATTTTACTCTTTGTGGTGCTATTTGACTCAGAGTGTCTTAAAATGAACTCTTGTGCCATTTTACTCAGTTCAGAGTTATAATCAACTCTATTGTGAGAAACAGTAAATTTACTCTGCCAAAATGTTCCTCACCCTTGGAGAGGTTTCTTATCAGTTAAGAGTCAAAACTAACTAACCAGAGTAACTCTTCAGAATTGCTGTTACATTGAATTTACTGACATTTTGCCACCTAATAAAATAATGGATAATAACTAACAGACTTTACTAAATAAAAATCAACAAACTGTATACCCATGACTCAGTTTATTTCCCAGGCACTTGTTTTCTTTTTCTTTTTTTTACAAATCATCCATGACGACACAGAGAAAAAAAACATTAAAATAGTAAAAGTATTATAAAACACCACAATACAACAAAATGGAATACAAGGAAAAGAGTTTAAGAAAATTGGAGAAAAGCAAGACAGTTACAAAAAGATGAAGAGAAGTGCACAGAAGGACTGAAAGAAATTCACCGCTCACTGGCGTGGGGTGAATTTGTGCAACCTACGGCCTTTGCGTCGGGCCCCCCGGACGGTTACTACCGTGGATCCGCCGATTTCTGCCAAGTTTGGGCTCGTCAATGCTAGGTCGCTAGCGAACCAAACTTTCATCCTGAAGGATTTCCTTACTTCCCGGGGACTGGATTTTCTCTGTGTGACTGAGACGTGGCTAGCTGTTGGTGAGTCCAGTGCCCTCACAGAACTTTTATCTGGGGATTGCTGCTATTTTAACTCCCCATGGACCTCGGGCCGAGGAGGAGGAATAGCGACCATTTACAAAAGTCATTATAAATGTAAGCAACTGTCTCTGTCATCCTCTTTTACCAGCTTTGAGATGAGTTTATTTAAACTGGCTCGCCCTCACACAGTGTTGTGTGCAGTGGTCTACAGACCTCCCAAATACAATAAGGACTTTATAAGTGACTTTTCTGATTTCCTGGCTGAAATTATTCCCGAGTATGACCGTGTCCTTATTGTTGGGGATTTTAATGTTCATGTGTGTTGTCCTGATAAGCCAATGGTGAAGGACTTTCTTAACCTTATTGACTCTTTTAATCTAGTACAGTCTGTTTCTGGTCCCACACAAGAATGTGGACACACACTCGATCTTGTTTTATCATATGGTTTGCCTGTTTTTAACTTGGAGATCTGTGACGCAGTGTTTTCGGACCATATGCAACGACACGGACGAGCTTAGTTCATGGTTTCACTCCTCCTGCCAAATTGTTTTAGACACTGTGGCTCCATTAAAAATTAGGCAGCCTAAAACTAAATGTGAACCCTGGCTAAATGACACTACTCGTGCTGTCAGACGCCAGTGCCGTAGAGCTGAGCGCAAGTGGAAGAGAGACAAACTGCAAGTGTCTTATCAAATGTTAAGAGAGCGCTGGCGTAACTATCAGACAACTGTGAAAGCTGCTAAAACTAAACATTTCTCTGATATTATTTTGTCAAACTGTCATAAGCCTCGTGTTCTGTTTAAGACTGTCGACTCTGTTCTTAATGCTCCGCAGACCGTCGGTATTGAGGCTTCGCCTGCTGTTTGTGAAGACTTTCTTCACTTTTTTACTGACAAGGTTGCTGGCACTCGGGTTCTAATCTCACCTTCTGCATATGACCCTTCAGTCTTTGTCCCCTGCTCAGCTGTCCTTGATAGGTTTGAGTCTGTGACTCTGTCAGATTTACAGGACATTGTTGGTCATTTAAAGCCCTCAGGCTCTCCTAATGATGCTGTCCCCTCTCGATTGTTTAAAGAGGTTTTTCCTACTGTGGGTCCATCCGTGCTTGCAGTTATTAACAGCAGTTTGTCCTCAGGTGTAGTCCCTAAAAACTTTAAACATGCAGTAGTGCAACCTTTAATTAAAAAAAACAGCTTTAGATTCTGCAGTTTTGGCTAATTATAGGCCTATTTCTAAACTGCCCTTCCTTTCAAAACTCCTCGAAAAGACAGTCTACGGTCAATTAATGTCCTTTCTGGAGGAGCACAATATTCTTGAGGTTTTCCAATCTGGTTTTAAATCACTGCACAGCACAGAATCGGCTCTTTTAAGAGTTTTTAACGATATTCTTTTAACTTGTGATTCCGGTGAATGTGCTGTTCTTGTACTTTTAGACCTAACTGCTGCATTTGACACTGTAGATCATGTTTGATGTTGCCGTAGAGAACGCAGAAGATGCAATGAATCTGATGATGGATAGAATAACTAATGACTTAATGAATGGGAATAGTGAGAACACCGAGCCACTTTTGTGTGCTGACAATGCAATGGAGACTGAGCAAGCAACGTTTAAGAAACCTAAGAGGAAAACGACTAGGAGATCCGCTAAAAATGCAAAGAGATTTGCGAATGAAAACTTGCTTGTTGATACTGATAGTGACGATTCCCCTTTGTGCTCCACTTCTCCTATTGTATATACTCTAAAGATGATCAAAAGTTTCCTGGGGTCTACTAAAAATACCCGAGGGGTCAAAGTGGAAGAGCGTTTTCCAGACACAAAACAATTTAGCATGGCAGTTCAGCATTTTACTGTAAGCATGTGAAAGGTAACTTTACTGAACAAGAGGGTTATAGACTTAATAAATTACTGACAAAGCTCAATCAACAAGCAGATGAAAATGGTGGTAATGAGACAGGGTAAATTTATTGTTTTGTGTTTACTATTTTTGTTTGTTTACTTGATTTCATGCTCTTTCATTTATGGGTGATTTTAAAATAGCAACCCTAAACATCAATGGTGCAAGAGATTTTAGGAAGAGAACAAAATTGAGTTGATGAAATAAAAGCATGTGGATGTCATATTTATCCGAGAAACACATAGCAATGATAAAAACGCTGTTGACTGGGTCAGAGAGTGGGAAGGGAAAACCTTTCTTAGTCATAAAACCTTCACGTTTCCTCCACAGCCCAAAGACATGCGGGTTAGGATAACGTAATATGTATTACTATGTAATTACATTATGTAGGGGAAACCAAAGCACCCGGAGGAGAACATGCAAACTCTGTACAGAAAGGCCCCGTCAGCTACTGGGCTCGAACCCAGAACCTTCTTGCTGTGAGCCGACAGTGCTAACCAATACACCACTGTGCTGCCTGTAATATGTATTACTATGTAATTACATTATCAGGGTCCCTGGAGGTTTTCAGGTTTCCTCGAACCTTACAAACACAGCTGGATACGCAACACTCTCCGGCCCCTGGGCATGAACTGTGATGGAGTGGGGTCCCGGGGTGTGTCCCCACCTCATGCCCAGTGTTCCTGGGACACACTCTGTATGACACTTGTTAGGTTCAACCCAGTTAGAAGGTCAACTTATGTCTCGAGACCACCGCCCTCGTACCACCCAGAGTTCTGGAGGTCAGTCGCAAAGAAAGAAAGGAACCCCAATGTAGTTCACATCTTTATTCGCAAGTTCCCCAATTGGACAGGAATACAGAGGGTTATTATATGTGAGTGTTATCTGTTATAAATGACATCACTGTAGAGGGTGTGTGTGTGTGTGTCTATGGGGGGGGTGAGTGAGTGACATCATTTTGATATCTGTGTCTATTGTGTGTGTGTGTGTGTGTGTGTGTGTGTGTGTGTGTGTGTGTGTGTGTGTGTGTGTGTGTGTGTGTGTGTGACTTGCGTGCAAGTGAGCATCTTGATCCAAAAAATAAGAACAACTTATACAAAAGAATATTTCTGGCAAAACAAAGAAATGCTACTTCTAACTTAAAACTATAAAACTATAAAATCACTAAATGCATCCTAGATCTAACAATTAAATCCAACATTCAATCATTTCAGATTCAACATTAAAGAGACTGGTTAACTCTAACCATCTTAAATTACAATCCTAGCTATAAGCTAACTTAAATCATGGCATTAAAATCTAACACATAGTATATGCAGCTCTGAGTGTGTGTTGGTGTGTCTGACATCATATGTAGACCTTCAGGCGCCGTTTAGACACATCTCAATAATACACATTTCTTATCAAAAATAAACAAAATGTTCTTAAACAATGTGGCTGAGGTCATTTTGACTGAACAGACTGAACAGGCTGAATCATTTTAACTGAAAAATAAATCCTTTAAGTCTTACGATCAAAAATACTTACAATTAATTATAAACCTACATAATAATAAACCTAACAACACTGGAGTATGACAGTCTGCGGCTGCGCGTGTTTAAAGGTGCGTTCATGTAGAACTGGGGTGCCATGGTAACGGCCCGCGGGCCGGATACGGCCCGATTGGTCATCACATCCGGCCCGGTGGTTCATGAGACTTTTTTTTTTTTAAATAATAAATTAATAAAAATCGAATGTTTTGTGTGTTTTTTTTCTTAATGATTTTAAATCTAATGTTTCAATTTGATTCCATTTTCGTGTAATCCATCGGTTCGTTTTTAGCTGCTCTCTGCTTGCTGCAGCTCGCGCAGGCGCAGTGACCCGGATTTAATGGAGAGTCGGCGAGTTGTTGCTCGTTCACAAGATGTTGTCTAAAAAGAGAAAAGTTGATTCTGAGGGTCGCATCTTTCCGGAAAAATGGAGAGAGAAATACTTTTTCTGGGAAGTAGGGGGAAAACCTGTTTGTCTGATTTGTTCGCAACAAGTGGCTGTACCGAAGGAATACAATGTCAAAAGACATTACGAGACCCACGCCGACAAATTCACCCGGCAACGCAGGACTGGAAAGCTAAATGAGCTTGCCTCAAACCTTCAAAAACACCAAGCAGCTTTCTCAAAGTCTCGAGAGACACATGAAGGTTCGTTTTAATATCATACATCATCTTCAGTTCTCCTTTAATGTTAAATGCGGCTGTTTTCAAAGAGGGGTGTCTCAATATCTTTGTTGTACATTTTATTTCATGTTAGGGGCAGTGAAGGAGAGCTACATCATCGCGTGGGAGATCGCAAAAGTGTCCAAGCCATTTTCGGAGGGTGCATTCGTCAAGGATAAATACGCATCTGTTGGAATCCAGTCTTTCTATCAGTCATTGTCACCAGAGTACCCAATTATCACGGCCTTTGCCGGTAAAATACTCTGTATGTTCGGGACAACATATTTATGTGAACAGGCATTTTCAGTAATGAATATTAATAAATCGAAACTGCGTAGTCGTCTGACCCATGGACATCTCAACGATGTCATGAAAATAGCAACTGCCCAGAGTCTGTCCCCCAATGTCGACAAGCTGGTAAAAAGTAAAAGACTTCTGGCTTCCACATGTAAAATGTAGCTGGTATTTCTCCCCCATGTAACCTTGTGCTGTGTGCTTGAGGGGGAATAAACAGGATGGGTGTGTGGAAATATATGTGGGACTTGACCAGCAAAGTTAATGTGCCATCTGTAGTTTGTTTTTATTGGTATGTTCAGTCATATTTGGCTCTTTTAAACTAATGCTACTGGATATTTAGCCACTTGACCTATTGGTGGAATTATTTACCCTGGCACTTCTTCTTTCTTTTGACTCGTTTAGGCCTACTTGCCAATCGTTTTAATTGGCCTAATTAGGCCTATGCATTGACATGTTTTTGATGTGCAAGATCAATAAATCTGATCTAAGTCATTTACAGTTTACACTTGTGTTATTTGTGTCTTACTCATTTCTGTAGCTTTTTTTTTTATAAATGTAGGCTACTTGCATGCTTAGACTGTCACATTTTCAGAGGGTAAATTGCTTTTGTCTGCCATGTGCTGTGCGCCTCGTTTTGAGGCTATAGCTTTACAATTCCTTTTGGGCGTATAGGCCTTCAAAAATCATATAAAATAATGTCCTTTTGTTGAGTTAGTGTCTGGTCTTTTCAGGCCAAAAGTGTAATTCGGCCCCCAAGGTCCCACTTGAAAAAAATCTGGCCCCCGTACCAATTTCACCCTGGCACCCCTGGTCTAGTCCTTCATCCTTCACCATATTCCAGTCCCCTCCCGATATTATATTTCCAGTTACATATTTAAGTTTAAACTGCAAAATAACTTCTCTAATCTCTGTAAGAAGGGTTCTGTTTTGTGCTATGTTAGCGTCCATAAACATTTCCTAAAATTAGTGTAGAATTGTCTATTTGGAGTACACATATTACCCAATGGCCATTGTTACTACTTTTGGTGGCAATTATTTTCCCGAGTGAGATATTGAGTAAAATTGCAACGCCTGCTGATCTTGATGTACCATGTGGGAAAAAAAATTGCCTCCCCATTGAGTTGTCCAAAACTTTGTCTGATTCCTTTGAATGGGTTTCCTGAAGTAGTGAATGGGCTACTGAGCAACACAGAGCGATCAGGATGCTCTCTCTCTCTCTCTCAGGGAGCTGATGTCACCTGGTCACATGACCTGGGTTTTCCCCAAAAGTTTAGGGGAAAACCCAGGTCACATGATTCAGACAATTTCATTAGTTCAATTAGTTTAAAAGAAGACAGTTTAATTAGTTATGTTTCAAAATCTGCAGCTATATAAGAGCCACACATCCACACAGAGCTTCAGAGCGACACAAACCTTCACAGCGAGTAACAGCGAGTTTCCAGCGATCATCAGCAACTTATCAGCAATTCATCAGCGGCTATCAGCGGTTTAATCTTCTCCTTCGGAGTAAGTCACCTTGCACTAACTGAGTGATTTGTATTTTTTTTTAAGTTTTAATAATCTACTAACACGACACACACTAATCGCATGACTGTCTGTATCGTATGATATTTTGCAGTTTACGAAAATATTTCAGCATGAAAGTCGAGGTGACCACAGCGGTGACCTTCATCACCGGATTACTGAGAGGAAGAGGACCTCTGTCCGAAAAACAGCTCCAACACTTCAGCCGTTCTCTGGAAGAGGCGTTAGGAGGTGAGATTAAACACCACATTACACACCTGTGACTTCTGACAAAAGGATCCACATCATATTTAGTCTTTATTCGATCTACTTCTTTTTCATTTTCACTGAAATACCTTTACAATTATACCGACTCCTTGCTGTGGTCTGAGAAAAAGGGAAAGCTTATTAGTGTGGCATTCAGTTAAAGTCAGTGATGTATAAAGACCTAGATTTAATGGCGGACAGATGTTTATCTCGGGAGCATTAACACTGCCCAGAAATGCTGCCTTTCTCGAGAGCCTCATCCCAAGTGAATGATAGTCATGATATTCTAATAACAAATCTATTCTTAAAACAATCTGCGAGTTGAACAGAGTTTTTAAAAGTCTGTTTTCTTTGATTCCAGAGCATTATGAGCACCACTGGTTCCCTGACGCACCGTTCAGAGGTTCGGGATATCGATGCCTCAGAATCAATCGCAGGATGGAGCCGCTAGTAGGGAAGGCTGCTTACACCAGTGGTCTCAGCATGGAGCAGGTTCGCGCCCTCTTACCGTGTGAGCTGACAGTGTGGGTCGACCCCTACGAAGTGTCCTACCGGATCGGGGAGAACGGGTCCATAGGTGTGCTGTAGGAGTCCACACCACTGCCGCTGGAGACTCATCTCAACTCTGTGATGACCGTCTCCAGCTAATCTCTCAGCACATCTGGCCCACATCTGTTTGACATTTTAAACGATGATTTTAATGACTGGTCTCGCTGCACGTATATATCCAATTTATTGGATATATTTTGGTTAAGTTCCTTGTAAATTAATTTTTATTTCATTTGTAAATATTTTGATTTATTATTTTATTACTTGTAAATATTTTGATAATTTTATTTGTAAATATTAAGATTTTTATTATTCGTAAATATTTAGATCTTGTTTTTAGTAAATATTTTTATTAAAGATGATTAAATAAATATATTTTGATTAAAGATGATGCTTCAGTTTTTTTTCATAGTGTTTGTTTTACATTTGCATGATGCGTAATACAGTTTATAAATACAGTAAGTGCACATTTTCGGTGGAACTGTAGCCCATTTGTTGTTGTATAATTTCTGACCCCCTCTCTACCACATCCATCAGTGGAAAGGGTCCATCAGAGGGCCACACTGATCCACTCCTACCAGTGACAGATCCACTGCCTTATCAGTGTTGCTGCTATGAGAATGGTCACCCAGCCAAACAAGTTAACAAGCAGATTTAAAAGGGCAACATTTAATTCGAGGCAAAAAGGGCAGGGGCTCAAGCACCCCTAAAGCCCTATGTGTGCACGTGCCTGGTTGTGTATTAATTTTATCAATCAGATCCTTTTGTTCTTGTTTCCTTATCCGTGAAAGTGTTTGACCCATGACAACTGCTATTTGTTTGACCTTAAACCATTCCCACACGTTAGGATCTATGATTGTAGTCAGCAGTGAATTTCAGTTATTTCAACAGGTAAAAAAGGACTAAGCGGCTACAATCTATCAAATATCTATTAAAGTTATGACTGTTTGATGCAGATAAAAGCTGCTCTAGACTTTGACTCTAAACTGCGATATACAGCTTTAAGACGCTGTTTATCTCCTTTAGAAGTTTGTGCCTTTTTGAAATGGACACTATTTGTGCTGGGATTTATGGACAGCAACGTTTGTCTGGTTGATTTTTATTCGACTAATTTAACATGAATTCGTTGTTCACAGTGTAGAATTATCAGGGAAAAATAGGGTGCGATACTGAGTTCAATCTTTTCAAATGTTACCCATCAACAATACTGGAAATGCCTAATGGATGTGAATTATCACAAAGAATGATGCATGCACTGATGGCTGGCTTGTTTAAATTGCTCGCAAACTCGCTTTATAAGCAGCTTCAATAAACATTTATATTCTAATATGCGGAGTAGTTAGAAAAGTTCCCGGCGGCGGCGAGTTGACACAGTGCTGTCATATACACTTGGCTTTGTTTCTTCCCTTCTGAGCGTCGGTCAGGCTCTCTCTGGAGGGCGGAGCCACATCTGGCGCGTCTTCCGGTTGGCTGTCGGCGCTGTCTGGCAGCGTCACGTGCGGGGGGAGGGGCGGTCAGAAACAGGGCGGTGGCGCGCTCACGTGCAATCGGTAAACTTGTGGATGGGTAAAGCTTGAATTCAGATGATGAAATAAAAAGTTATGAGTGGGTTAGCATTTATAAATTCCAATGCAGATTAAAATAATGTCTATCTATTGTGTTGCACTGAACTGGAATAGCCCTTTATGTGCTGTTCAGCACAGTGAAAATGACAGCGCCATGAAAACCTAAATGATGTCCAGATTCTGGAATGCGAGTAAAATATTGATGCGTTTGATATTTTTGCTTAAATTAAGTGACGTCAACTCACCTTTGTTTATATAGTGCTTTACACATAATGCAGTATATAGTGTGTGACAGAGAGAGAGATGCTTATGGAACTGATCAGCCTACAAATAAAAATTTCTTTTCTTTATCATCTTTTCTCGATAAAGAAAAAGATACCACGTTGCTTTGAATGTGATTGGTTGAAGTGGCTCTCATCAAGAAAACTGGCCAATGACAACTGTGCGCGCGCCTTCTTTTTTGAAAATCCGTCAGTTGGATCCGGCAGAGCGATCGGTAGATCTCTATGGCTCTGGATACGGCGCGAGCGTCAGTCGGCAGTGTTGCCAGATTGGGCGGTTTTGAATTCTACTTTGCGGGTGAAAAATGGCTTGGGCTAGTTGACAAAAATTGGGCGGGTTTGACGTTAGTTCGGCGGGTTTTTATCAGATGTTTATATAGTTTCACTCCCACTAGAAAGCAGAGATGGGAGAGAATGTAAACACCTAAGCCGAATGATGTTCTTGAATATGCGAAGGAAATCAGGAAAAACAGCTCTCTTTGGTCAACTGAGGCAAGTCAGAGACCTAGTTTACCCAGCATCCCTTAGGTATTTTAAACAACCAAAATCGAGCATTGGCCTAAATTAATCATTAACAATAAACATTAATCTCATTCAGTATTATTTAAACAAAAAATGTCGATGTAACTGTAAGACTAATATGAATGTGTGTAATGTAGTGCAGAAACTGAACTCAAACTAGTAAATAAGAATGACGCAATCCATTCTCCATTTTCTCTTCTCATGTTACATTCAGCCATGCATCGCAGCCTATGGAGCTCTTACGGTATGTGTGTGCTAGGAGACACATTAGGTCAACATGAGCTGGCTGGGTTTAAGGAAGGGGTAGGCTTTGCATACAGCAAATGCAGACATTGTGAATGCAATTTTGAAGACATGCAAAGGTATTTTGATGAAGATTTATTTGTTAGAAGGACCATGGCTAGACATCTCAGACAGTGTGGGGACATTGAAAAGGCGAGCACAGAGTCTCTGAAAACAAATTTAAAATCTATATATGGTATGAATAGAAAGAGCAAACTAACAGAATTTCCGGACTTTGATGTCATTAATCAGGCTCCACAAGACATTATGCATGTTGTTCTTGAAGGCGTTGCTCCATTTGAAATCAAATGTATTTTGAAACATCTTGTACTTTCGGGACAAATGGAGTTAGATATGTTAAGTAGTGCAATACGTGGATTCCCTTACTCCTGTATAGATATGAGAGATAAGCCTTGCCCCATATCTGTCAATACCTTGTCATCAACTGATAATAAACTGAAGCAGTCATCTGGGCAGATGTTGGTTTTGTTGAAGATTATGCCATTTCTCATGGACAGTATTGCAGAAAGTGAGTACATCAAACTGCTATTTAAGTTGTTAGAGATAGTAAAAATATTGTTTTTACCCATTATTGCTCTCTCCACACTTCAAAAAAATGAAGCTTTTAATAGAAGAGCACTTGAAACACTTTAAACAGTTGTTTCCAGATATCAACATCATTCCTAAACAGCATTACCTTCTGCACCTTCCCTCTCAAATTAGACAACTAGGTCCAGCAGTGCGCCACGTGTATGCACTTTGAATCAAAACTGTTTTTTCAAGCAGTGGTCATTAAAAAAGTAATTTTAAGAATATCTGTAAGTCTCTTGTAAAGCCCAACCAACTACAGTATATGAATGTAGTCTAAATGCGAGGGATAAACATCCAATTGTTGAGGTAGAAATGGGTCCACCATCAGAAGTAGACAACATAAATTATGTTAAAGAAAAGATGTCAGCTTTCTTTGGGATGGAGCATGTTCAATATGCGGTGTCAGTTCGCTGGGTTTTGTTACATGGAAACAAGTATTCTTGTGGGAAGACTTTGATTATCTCTGATACAATCAATAATTCTCCAGAATTTGCATTGGTAAAAAACATTTGTTGTAAATTCGTCTGTTTATTGCTTTGAATGCCAGCCTTTCGTAACAATTGAGTGACAAGTACTTGTGTTATGAGGTAGAAGTTCCCAACCAAGCTCAGGCCAATGTTTTTGTTGATGCTGAAAACCTTATTGATTATACACCTTATTATTATTTGACATTTAAAAATAACAAGTACATTCCAGTGAAGTATGATCTCTCTGATACATTAGCACATTACTTACTTAGAAACTAGAATTTTTAATCTCTGGCTTGAGCTAGGAAAATGTTGATTCTGAACATCTTATTGATTGTACACATTTTTATTTGACACTGAAAAATAACAAGTACATTATGTTAAAGGGATGAATTGATGTATCAATGAAAATTGGCGGGGCGGCACGGTGGTGTAGTAGTTAGCGCTGTCGCCTCACAGCAAGAAGGTCCGGGTTCAAGCCCCGTGGCCGGCGAGGGCCTTTCTGTGCGGAGTTTGCATGTTCTCCCCGTGTCCGCGTGGGTTTCCTCCGGGTGCTCCGGTTTCCCCCACAGTCCAAAGACATGCAGGTTAGGTTAACTGGTGACTCTAAATTGAGCGTAGGTGTGAATGTGAGTGTGAATGGTTGTCTGTGTCTATGTGTCAGCCCTGTGATGACCTGGCGACTTGTCCAGGGTGTACCCCGCCTTTCGCCCGTAGTCAGCTGGGATAGGCTCCAGCTTGCCTGCGACCCTGTAGAACAGGATAAAGCAGCTAGAGATAATGAGATGACACGAGATGAAAATTGGCATGTTAAATCATGGCGAGTCAAGCTTGAAGCCATTCAACTCGAGACGTGGAGAAGTTTGACCTTTTAATGTGCCATTTTACACCGAATCATCCATTGTATGATCCTTCTGATAGGACATAGTTTAGAAACTAGACTTTGTAATCTCTGCATACAAAAATAAATTTTCATTGTTCAAAAAGTACTGTTTTATGTCTGACATGTCTGAATTCCTGCAATGCATTTCAAAGTTGTCAGTGTTGTTCACATATGTTTTGAAATGTATGAATTGTAATGAAAGATTCAAAGATCATTTAAAGTTCATTTATTCCCAAAACAAGCATACTTTGGTTTTTTTTTTCTTGAAACAAGATGAACCGCATTTGACAAATGTCCAAAATGTACTTACTTGTTTTAAAAAAAACTTGTTTTATTTTCAAAGGTGCTCCAAATAAGACTTTTTCAAGACATTTTGTCTATACAAGATTTTCAAGATGGACTGTCTAAAAACTAGCCTTTCTAGCTAAATGAGGTTTTGCTAGTTGGGCAATTATGTCTTATAATAAGGGTGGCTAGATGTTTTGACTTGAAAATAGACAAATAAACTTCCTACGATTTTTATTTTTTGCAGTGCAGGTAGGTCATTTCTTTACTCCACTATCTAACATTTGCATACCGAGGGATATTGTACCGAGGCACTAACGTGAAGGAATTTAGTTTTCCCGATGTATCCTGTAGCTGCCTAGTTGTTGGTACTCAACATAGATATATCTATCGGTACTCGTTAGCTGTTTATGTTGTCTTAGAAATGATTAGCCTCCATTTAACCTACTCAGGTATGTGTGTAACCCCTCATGTGTGTCTGCGTTGTGGTTTTCACTCAAAGAACGCGGTGGTTGCGACATGGCAGGGTAGCATAGGTTGAAATATATCGGTAATGCTCTGGCTCAGTCTCCAAAACTGTGCCATATTTATGAATAAAATAAAATACAAAAGGAATGTCACAGGAAATTGCATGATATGTACCTGGCACAAACAGCAAAAGGTTGGGACTCCGCAGGGCAGCATAGGTTGAGGTAATGCTAGTGTGGGGAGAGATGGAATTTTAGCTATTCTCACGTGTCTTTCCAAAACTTAGACAAAAATGCACTCAAATCAACATAAACAGCAACACAAAATACACTGATAACATTTACAAGGAGGCAGATGTAATCTCTATCAATCTGTGTTGATTTAGAACGTTCACTGAAGCATGAATAATTAATTCCGTCTAAGCACTGTTTACATCCAATTTACCGCTGCTTCAATCTCCAACACTGTGAGAGCCAAGCAGTTCCACCTGTCACTACTAGAGGGCAGTATTTAACCACTATCCCATCAATATATGCGAGAAACTGAAACTGAAACTAACTTATCTGGCTTGCAGGTTAATTTCTTATAACAGTGGATGGCATTGCTATATTATCTCCCTTGGCCCTCTGCAGTGTTTGGCTTCGAAGAAAATGGCTTATCTATAATAGAAGTTTAGCTTGTCATTACTGATAGTTTATCCTACATTTAATATTGTATTAAGTGTCCTACAGTCACCATGGCATTACTAGGCTTTATCCAGATATTGCATGGTGTTGAATGTGTCTTAAAGAATGAAACCTACTTCAGTTAGCCCTGATATCTGCATTCTGAACTAGAGTCAGCTGTAATTTTACTGTAGGCTACAATAAACGTGCTTGGATGCAATGCTTTTCAAACTGGTATTTCAACTGCTTAAAGGGATACAGCCACCATTTGGGGAAATATACTAATTTTCCACCTCCCCTCAAGTTAAACAATTGACAATTGAGCTTTCTCCAGTTCATCCAGCTGTTCTCTGAGTCTGACTGTAGAAGTTTTAACTCCAGCCTAGCATAGGTCATGGAATCAGATTAGACCATTAGCATCTCGCCTATCAGCATCTTGCTCAAAAGTGACTAAGAATTATGATATTTTTCCTAATTAAAACTTAACTCTTCTGTAGTTGCAAAGTGTAATAAGACCAATAGAAAGAGGAGAGAAGGAAACGTGGCTATTTTCTAGGCTGATATGACATGGAACTATATTCTCATTCCAGTTTAGTAATCACAGAAATGTGCTGCCACATCTGAAAATAGTCCCTCCATGTGTTCAAATCAAGTAGTGCAATCTCATTCAATGACCTATGCTAGGCTGGAGCTACAAGTGCTATGGTCATTTACTGATAACATATCCAGCAGTAGCAGTAGGTAAATGCCACCGTGTGTGGTCCTTGAATTTGAGGAAATTGTCCTGGAAAGTCCTCGAAAGGGCCTTGAATTTGATGTTAACTAAGGTGTGGGAACCCTGCTGCCTGCACACAGTACTAGTATTAATAGTTTTTTTTTTTTTTCTTACATGAAAGCTGGGGCATTTATATTGTATTTTAAGGTAACTTCATGTTGTGCTGTGAGGTTCTATGCACTTTAACTTTTGAACCCACAGGTGCATTTGGATAAGTAAAGCCTATTTTTCTGCATTTTTGTAGCCCTGGTAATCTTTTATATTGGTATAGTTGTTTATAGGACCATTTCTCAGTGTCTTTGTTTTTTTTAATCAATAGTTTTTCAGTAATAACTTAATATTTAACATATCACTCAATTTTAATCACAAAAAGAGAAAATCACAACAATTTCTCGCAACTTTCACTTCCTCCCGCAATGTAATCGCAACAAAAACCTAAAAAACACCGCAACTTTCATCGCAATTTCTTGGAACCCCCCCCCCAACATCAGACATTTTAGCCCACAACAATCACAAAAAAGGCCCGCGGAATCCTGGGGGCCTGGATAAATGTGCCTTATGCGATTTCATTGGAAATTCCTTGAAACCTACACGTTTTCACATGATTACAGATTAGTTGATCTATATCTATCTCATTTTTGCTACACATTCTTATCATGGTTAAAAAAAATAAAATTTAAAAAACCCATTGAAATCAGGATAGTTGAGGCTTTTCTTGGATTCGACATGACTGTGAACGCATCCACTTCTGAACTGGAGGGCCAGATTATTAGCTGCATTGAAGGGAATGGCTTAGATCTCTCCAGATGCCGTGGACAGGGTTATGATGGTGCAGCGAACATGAGCGGAATTTATTCTGGTGTTCAAGTGAGAATAGTGGAGCAGGAGCCCCTTGCTTTGTATGTGCACTGTGCGGCTCATTGTCTGAATTTGGTACTGAATGATTCTGTCAAAACTATCCCAGAGATTAGACAGTTTCATGATGTGGTTGCCAACAGTGTTAAGAGATGGGCATTACTTGGCGACTTATTGAGCCCAGAGAGCAGGGACATACCCTTGAAACACCTCTGCCCAACCCGCTGGTCCTCCCGCTACGATGCGCTTGTTGCGTTAAAGTACAGATATGGAGACGTCATTAAAGCTCTCACTTACAAGCGAGAAAACGAATGAACGAGATGAGGCAGATGCACTTAAACAGGCCATTACTAAATTTCACCTCATATTTTTAATCAGCCTTCAGACAAAGATTTTGGAGTGCACTAATGCCATCTCAAAGTTACTGCAGGAGAAGGCCATTGATCTCAAAGCGTCTGCATTATTGCAGAATGCTGTACGAACTCTACAGGAGTACAGTGACAGTTATGTACTTTACCTCATGAAAAAATCACCATCTTTGTTTTTGTAACATTTCAGTTAAAGCCCATTCCTGACAATACCTATGCAGAGGTGGAAAGTAATGAATTACATTACTCATGTTACTGTACTTGAGTAGCTTTTTTGTGTACTTATACTTTTTCAAGTAATTTTTAAAGAGTGTAATTTTACTTAAGTAGTGTACTTCGGTACATTTTACATCACAACCGTTACTGAGTAATAAATAAATAAATAAATAAATAAATAAAAAATAAAAAAGGCTAAAACGGAGAAGGGGAAATGCGTTCTGGAAATGAATCACGGGAAGGACAGTTGTCACACGCGCGAGTCTCACACAGACGATGGCGGACATGCACCGGCACTTTAAGGGGGGGAGCTTCGGGGGGCTCAAGCCCCTGGGCCACAGCCAATCAGGGGCCTTGTAATATTAATAAAATAATAAACTGTCACAATCGTGGGCCTACATTAATGTACGGATAGAAATAAGGTTAGAAATAAATGAGCGCACAGTAGCCTGCTGTAAGAGACATGGTGGATGTGGTTCGCGAAACGAACACCCACAACTGTACCAGAATAAAATGTAACAAAATGTAACGTCACGCACGAAAGCGCGCCAAAGCCTGCAGACTGCAGAGACACAAATTTAGAGGCTTTGAAAGATGAAGCATTCACATGTTAGCGGGGCACATAAAAGGAAAACGAGAGAGATGCAGGTAATGATAGAATCGTTGCCTAAAGTCACAGACTTTTTTAAGGTAAGGATCACCAATCTGTTCAGAATATCAGCTACTTATCAGTTATCAGCCTACCAGCAGCTAGGCTATGTGCAGCTAGGCTAGATATGCTATGATCTGTCCAACAGTAAAATAAATCAGTTGTGATTTGAATATGTGTCGTGTGATTTGAGTTATA
The DNA here is from genome assembly GCF_027579695.1 of Neoarius graeffei. Taxonomy (NCBI): domain Eukaryota; kingdom Metazoa; phylum Chordata; class Actinopteri; order Siluriformes; family Ariidae; genus Neoarius; species Neoarius graeffei. The sequence goes on from NC_083570.1 coordinate 7,550,891, forward strand.
ATCCTGTTAGTATAAAAGCATATTTCGATGGGGATAATAAAATATCTAAAATGGCATCTACTGAAGAAATTGATGAAAAGATTGTAGCCTACAGTGTTCACAGTTCGGGCAGCAGACAGAGTAAGCATACTGAGGGGAATAGCAATACAAAGCTAGCGCAGATCCACATTTCTCGCTAGCTGTGCTGGGTGTGTTGTTAACCCGTGTGGATTTAAGTGAAATACTTGAGAAGTTCTGTGGTCAAGACAATGTTTTAAGGTAAGGACGCTTGATTATTAATGTTTGCCCACCGTGGCTTGTTGTTGATGAAAGGCCCACATGATTTTGCCTTATGCAGCTACTGCTAGCGTCATGCTTTGAACTAGGTTAAGCTCATTTCCGCTAAAGGATGGGTTTATTGAAGGACTTTGATGTAGCTAGTTTCTTTTTAAAAAATCGTATGCTCAAAACAGTATGCCCATCTTCATCATGTTTAACTTTTTTCTTGATGGAGTGCGTGAAATATTGTTGCAAGTGGTATTTCGATGCAGTCATGTCAAAAAGGCAGTTGAATGCACGGTCTTATTCAAGGAGAAGGAAGACTTGCATGATGATTGAACATAGATCAGTATAATAGACCCTAGTAGAACTTGGTTTCGTGTATTTCGGTCTGTAGAGTTATGAGTTTGGCCGCTGTCCATGGTGTTTACGTTTCATGCGGCCGCCGAGCCAAGTACCTTGACTTGCAGTGAATGTTTGTTTTCATGCCGCCGAGCTATTTTTATGTATTTTATTTTTTAAAAGGACTTGTCTGTAGGTGTGTGTTTTATGTTTACAACACATAGATCTACATTAGCGCACGCACGCTTGTGTGGTTATCTCTGGCCATGCCCCTGTGTGAAAGTTATGCAGTATCACTGTCCTGTCCGTGGTAATAATCAGAACTGGCTCTGTAATGATAATGCGCGCGTTCTTCTCTCCCTCTGTGGTCGGATGTGTTGAGCGATGTGAGCGTGGGCCTTGCGCAGCTACGCTGAGCCAAACGTAACCTATCGTAGGCTTCTAGGCTAATTATGCACTTGCACTGTAAATGCTTGACACGTATTGCAAATAAAATGAGTGTTTTCCTGGCCAACGGTAAGGGTAGGGTTGACAGGTAGCCTATGAGGGGCCTAGCCCCTGGGCCACAGGTGTTGATAAAGCGCCCCTGCGGACATGGAGGAGACCGAGGAACCTGTGGTGGACGACCCTGCAGAAAACGCAATTTCTTCCAGTAATGAAGTGCACCCCTGGCCCTACATACGTGATCACTTCAGCTTCGTAGAGAAAAGGGGTGACAGTTTCATTATGCAATGCAGATTATGTGTGCCCAAGAAGACAACCATTGCGGCATACAAAAATTCGACGTCTAATCTGCGCAAGCATGTTGAGGTAAGTATTGTCATTGGCATCATAATCACGGGCGCAGATAGAGGGTGGAATGGGTGGGATTCATCCCACCCAGATTTAAATTCACCTCATTCGGTCCCCCCCACTTATAGGGAGGAAAAAACGTCTATGCTGTCTTTCTTTGCATAAGGCAAACCTCACGGAAATGTCAAAAGACTAATTACCATTCGGTTTATTGAGGTGCACAGCAGTGTATACATAGTTGCAACAACTCACATAAAACAAAACACAGACTGATATTCGCTTGGTTGAACTGCACAGACTGCACAGGTTACGAGCTCGAGCTTGGTTGCTATGGTTACCCACAACAAGTTTGACAGGCATATCGGGGTTGGGGTTGGTTTGCTGGCAGCTTTGTCCCCCCCCAGTTTTTTGTCCCCCCAGTTCAAAAAAACATATCTGTGCCCCTGATCATAATGTTTCCTTTCCATAGTAAAACCGACAATAGGCTGGTTATATTCCAAAAATAGTGGATGGCATTGCTAATGTTGAAGTAGCAACCTGTTGGTACTGTAACATAACGGTAACTAGTCTGTTATTCGGTTGGCTAATCATGCAAGCAAGTTAGCTCGCCAACCTGACATGATCAGTCCTCCTACCATTCTACATCCAACAGGCCAGAAAGGAATACTAAGCAAAACAAATAATGTTTGAATTGAATTGTTCAATAACACACAGTGCACACAGGCAAGCTACAAGATTTCGGTGCAACATTTCACTTCCATATTTTGTGTACAATGCTTTGTGTGTGGTCAGGGCAATGTAAACGACATGACTGTGTATTGACCTTTTTTGTTTGTCTCAGTTTTAATGCAGCATTATCCTAAGCATTCAATTTGATACACTTCCTTTAAATAAAACATCTGGGTTGAGATGTACATATATCCTTGTGTAGTGCTTAAAGAGTGTGGGTGGAGCACAGAGGAGGGCAGGACAACGCTTTAAATACAGAGAGGGCTTTTATTTCTCACTTTTCAGTATAATCACCCGTTTCTAGTAAGCGGCGTAACACACCAACACACACACACACACACACACACACACTCTGTATTCTCGTCCTGGGTTGCGCTCCCTCTGCTCTCCCTCTGCCTCCTTAAATAGGGAGCGGTTACTGGGAAAACACACAAAACACAGGTTAATCACCGTCAGGTGTAGCGATTCTGCCACTCACCTTCCCTGGCTCCGCCCTCCTGTCACAGACCGGTGCTTGACCACGCCCCCGCTGCCACATACCCCCACCGCCCGACTCAGGCCGGGCGCCCGTCCGGCCCACAGCCGACTCCCCCCCCCCCCCCTTGATGGGAGAGGAAGTCCGCCACGACCATCTGCGCTCCCGGCCTGTGGACCACCTTGAAGTTGAAGGGTTGGAGTGCCAGATACCAACGGGTGATCCGCGCATTGGCATCCTTCATGCGGTGGAGCCACTGGAGGGGCGCGTGGTCCGAACAGAGGGTGAAAGGGCGCCCTAGCAGGTAGTAACAGAGGGCGAGGACCGCCCACTTGATTGCCAGGCATTCCTTCTCAATCGTGCTGTAGCGCCCCTCACGCACCGACAGCTTCCGACTGATGTACAGGATGGGGTGATCCTCCCCCTCCACCTGCTGGGACAAAATGGCCCCCAGCCCTCTGTCCGACGCATCCGTCTGTAACATAAAAGGGAGAGAGAAGTCAGGGGAGTGTAAAAGTGGCCCCCCACACAGTGCAGCCTTTACCTCAGAGAAAGCCCGCTGGCACTGCTCCGTCCACTGGACCAGATCTGGCGCCCCCTTTTTAGTGAGGTCAGTCAGCGGGCTGGTGACGTCCGAATAATTAGGTATAAACCTACGATAGTAGCCAGCCAGCCCCAGGAACTGTCTCACCCCCTTTTTGGTCTTGGGCCTCAGGCAGGCCACAATCGCTGCTGTCTTATTAATTTGGGGACGCACCTGCCCGTTGCCCAAGTGGAAGCCCAGATACCGTACTTCCACCCACCCAATCGCACACTTTTGGGTTGGCAGTGAGACCTGCCTGGCTCAGCGACCTAAGGACTTCCCTCAGGTGTTGCAGGTGCCGCTGCCAGTCATTACTATAAATGATAATATCGTCTAGATAAGCGGCCGCATAGGTGGCGTGGGGCCGGAGGACCCTGGCCATCAGCCGCTGAAACGTAGCGGGCGCCCCAAACGGAAGTGTGACGAACTGGTGTAAGCTGAACGGTGTGGAAAAGACCGTTTTCTCCTGGGATAATGGAGTCAAGGGGATCTGCCAATATCCCTTCGTCAAATCCAGTGTCGAGTAAAAGCGAGCCGTGCCTAGTCGATCGAGCAGCTCATCAATACGAGGCATTGGGTACGCGTCGAATTTAGACACCGTGTTGACTTTTCTATAGTCCACACAGAACCAGACCGAGCCGTCGGCCTTGGGAACCAAGACCACCGGGCTGCTCCAGTCACTGTGGGACTCCTCGACGATGCCCATTTCGAGCATGGCCTAAAGTTCTTCCCGAACCACCTTTTTTTGTGTTCGGGTAGCCTATAAGGGCGGCTACGCACTACCACCCCCGGGGGCATCTCTATGTGGTGTTCTATGAGGTTAGTGCGACCGGGCAGGGGCGAGAACACATCCGAAAACTCGGCCTGCAACTGGGCAACCTCCGTGAGTTGGGTCGAGGAGAGGTGGTCTCCACAGGGGACCGGAGAGGTACATGATGCCAATGTCCCTTTTTGAACCTCCGGCCCCAGCTCCGCCTTCTCCGGAACTACCGACACCAACGCCACGGGGACCTCCTCGTTCCAGAGTTTCAGCAGATTGAGGTGGTAGATCTGTAGTGCCCCCTCCCTGTCCATTCGCCTTACCTCATAGTCGACGTCCCCGACTCGCCGTGTGACCTCAAAGGGTCCTTGCCACTTGGCGATTAATTTGGAGCTTGATGTGGGCAACAGGACGAGTACCTTATCTCCCGGAGTGAACTCTCTAAGGCGCGTGCCCTTGTTGTACAGGCGGGCTTGCCATTCCTGGGCCTGCCGCAAATTCTCCTGAGTTAGGTGGGTGAGCGTGTGGAGTTTTGCGCGCAGGTCCATAACGTACTGAATTTCGTTTTTGCTCTGTGACGGTCCCTCCTCCCAATTTTCCCGCAGTACATCTAAGATGCCGCGCGGCTTACGCCCATATAATAATTCAAACGGGGAGAACCCCGTGGAGGCTTGGGGGACCTCTCGCACTGCAAATAACAAGGGTTCGAGCCACTTATCCCAGTTACGTGCGTCCTCACTTACGAATTTTTTGATTATATTTTTGAGGATGCGATTGAACCGTTCCACTAAACCGTCCATTTGTGGGTGATAAATGCTGGTGCGGATCGGCTTAATACCCAGTAGCCCATACAGTTCGCTCAGTGTTCGTGACATAAACGAGGTGCCTTGGTCAGTCAGAATCTCTTTCAGGATTCCAACCCGGGAGATGACGTGGAAGAGGGCCTCTGCAATACTGCGTGCTGAGATATTGCGAAGAGGCACCGCTTCCGGGTATCGTGTTGCATAGTCCACCAGAACCAATATAAAGCGGTACCCTCGTGTTGACCGATCTAATGGCCCGACGAGATCCATCCCAATTCTTTCGAACGGGGTCTCGATTAATGGTAGGGGGCGCAAGGGCGCTTTTGGAATGGCCGCTGGATTTACTAACTGGCATTCGCGGCACGCCGTACACCACTTACGGACGTCGCCGCGAATCCCCGGCCAATAGAATCGGGCCATTATCCGGGCTAGTGTTTTATCCTGCCCAAGGTGCCCAGCCATGGGATTAAAGTGAGCTGCCTGGAATACCAATTCCCGGCGGCTCTTTGGAATTAATAACTGTGTGACTCACTCTTTCATCTGAGTGTCCTGCGTCACTCGGTATAATCTATCCTTCAAAATGGAAAAATAGGGGAAGGACGGGGTGGCGTTCTGCTGGAGCGTTTGACCATCGATTACTCTCACTTGGTCAAACGCGTGTCGCAGAGTCTCGTCTCGCGATTGTTCTAGTGGGAAATCCGCGAGGGATTCCCCAACAGAAAGAGGAGGAGCCGGTGGCTCCTCGCTCTGTCACGGAGATGACGTAGACGGCTCTGCGACCGCAGCTCCAGCCAAAGCGACACCGGGACCTCCCCCTGTCAAACAGCAGGACCCACTCTTTACTAGGCGTGTCATTAAACCCTGAAATCCCGGCCAATCAGTCCCCAAAATTAAAGAGTGGGTAAGGCGAGGATTAACCGCCGCCTTCACTATAGATTTTTCCCCTTTGAAATATATGTGGACCGACACCAAAGGGTATCTGTGAACATCCCCGTGCCTGATATGTAGCCCCTTGTACACTCACCGGTATGCAATACGCTCCGGCCCGATCGAGGGCAGCTTCTGGCGCGTCGGGGATCCACACCACCGCCCCCACCTCCATTGCTGTGCACTGTTGCTGCAGGTGGCCCGGTTCCCCGCAGCGCCAGCAAACCGGCCCGGGCCTTTCCTCTGCAGCTGTGTTCTGGGGCTCACTCACCTGAGGGGGAGGAGAGACAGACACAGAAGGGAGAAACGGGAGGGCACCACGGGTGCGGCGGGCCGGCTGGGGTGGAGCCGGCCCCCGCCTCCGTGGTGGGGGAATGGGGCGAGGACGGGACACAGAAGGGGGGGAGGAAGAGAGAGAGAAGAGGAGAGAAGAGACGACGTCATCGGCTGTCCTGCCGCCGGAACAGCCGCCAAATGATCCTCCGCCAGTCCTACGGCCTGATCCAGCGATGCCGGGCGGTGGCACTGGACCCACTCCGCGGTTCCGGCTGGTAAGCGGGCGATGAATTGCTCCAGCACCACCTGACTGATGATTCCCTCGGCGTCGCGATCGTCAGCCCTCAGCCACCGCCAGCAGGCGTCCCAGAGCTGCTGGCCGAATGCGAACGGTCGGCCGACTTCCTCCATCCGCAGCGCGCGGAAGCGCTGGTGCTGTTGTTCGGGCGTGCGCCCCACGCGCTGGAGGACAGCCCGGCGAAGGTCTGCATAGGCCAGCCGGCAGTCGGCGGGGAGCTGTAGTGCGGCCAGCTGCGCCTCTCCCGTCAGGAGGGGGAGGAGGCGCGCCGCGCGCTGCTCCATCGGCCACCCCGAGGCTTCGGCAACCTGCTCGAACAAGGTGATAAACGCCTCGGGGTCGTCCTGCGGGCCCATCTTGGTCATGGTGAGGGGAGACGGGCCCGCGGCCGGGGCGCTGGTGGACCCCGCCGACGCGAGGAGATGCCGGAACGCCGCACGATCTTCCTGCTGGGCCAGCACCAGGGCTTCGAAGCGGCGCTCCTGCTCCTTTCGGAGCATGATGAGTGCCTGGTGCTGGCTCTGCTGAGCCGTGGTGAGGGCGTGGACCAAGTCCATGAACGGGGAGGATTCCATGGGGCTGCAGAGTTGGTGCTCCACCTTTCCCGGGTTTCAGCACCACTGTAGCACTTAAAGAGTGTGGGTGGAGCACAGAGGACGGCAGGACAATGCATTAAATACAGAGAGGGCTTTTATTTCTCACTTTTCAGTATAATCGCCCGTTTCTAGTAAGTGGCGTAACACACCAACACACCCACACACTCTGTATTGTCATCCCGGGTTGAGCTCCCTCTGCCTCCTTAAATAGGGAGCAGTTACTGGGAAAACACACAAAACACAGGTTAATCACCGTCAGGTGTAGCGATTCTGCCACTCACCTTCCCTGGCTCCACCCTCCTGTCACAGACTGGCGCTTGACCACGCCCCCGCTGCCACACCTTGTTTCCTCTTCTTTTTCATTTTTGCACAACACAATGGAGGCAGAAAACACCCATTGTTAAAAGTAACATTTTACTTTTACTCAAAGTACATTTTAAATGATCTACTTTTTACTTTTACTTGAGTAGATTTTTTGTCTGGTAACTTTACTTGTACTTAAGTAAAATTTCATCAGAGTAACAGTACTTGTACTTGAGTATAATATTTTAGTACTCTTTCCACCTCTGTGAACACTGAACAATACTTTACAACTCGGGAGAGTGTGAGAGAGGCTTAAGTAACTGGGCTGATGACTCAAATGAGAGACAGGTGTAATTAATAACAGGTGATAGAGGGCGCTGTGGTTCTTGGGAGTTGTAGTTTTGAGAAGCCATGTTTGTAGTCTGTTTCAAGCTGTCGCTCCCAACACCATTACTGACAGCAGGCACTTACGGATGCAAGCACAGGAGAGAACGGGGGTGTCGCAAACTGCAGGCTGAGGCAAATACGAAGAGCAAGAATCATAGTCAGGAACAGGCAGAGGTCAGTCGAATGGCAGACTGAGCAACATAGGGAAAACAGTAAGACAAAGTCGAGACTAAACGCAAAACACTGGTCAATACAGGAAATCAGGCAGAAATCAAACGGCTCGGTAAAGCTGGGCACAGAACACTAAACAATACTTCGCACTGGCAGTCTGTGAGAGCTGAGTGTATATAGGCAAGGTGATGTAATTATAAGTCAGGTGATAGAAGGCACTGTGACTCTTGGGGACTGTAGTCCGGATTGGCCATGTTTGGAGGCTGCTCTGAAATCATGTTTTCAGTGCCGTTACTGACACTCCTCTGCGACCCATTCCCGACAGTCAGTTAATTTGCGTAATCTTTTCATCAAATACTATTTTCATTATTCTTTGCTTTATTTTGAAAGGACATTTGTGTTTTATAGTTGCTTACCCCTAGCTGTCTGTCTCTTTGTAAATATGTTCTCTGCCACGCCCGTTACAGTCAGGTGTTGGTTGAAATGTTCACGAACTCGTCTGACCAGATTACAGTCCTGAATGATGACAAATAGTCTTCAGCGTGACACAAAACATGTAATAAATTCTAACAAAATCCTTTTGAGGAAGACAAATATTGAAATACAAGTTTAAATCCGATCACGAACTGAAGCAGCGAAGTTGACAATCCCAAATCAGAAATTGTTTGGACAGTATGTAGAAGTTGAAATCAAAACTGAAAACAGTGAGTTGTAAATAATCATTGACCTGTATCACACTCAGAACAAAACAAGAGCGCACTATTTAATATTTTACTTCATGAATTTTTCTTTTTTGTTTTTTTTTTATAAACAGGTATTTCACTTTTGATGCTTGCAACATGTTTCAGAAGTTGGCACAGTAAAGAATTTACCATTTTATAAGGTTTCCGTTCCTTCTCACAACACTTAAAAGATGTTTCAGGATTGAAGACACCAAGTGATGAAGAATCAACTGATTTCAACTTTCATAAAATCTCATGAAATTAATCCTAATCAGTGCAGCTACATGGGTTATATTTCTGCACTGAAGGGAGATGAAATGGTTAATAGAGGAGTGTTCATGATCTCGTTGTGTTTGTGTTCCTCCTCTCTCTCTCTCTCTATCGCTCCTTCAAACACAGAACCAGTTCATGTGTCCAGTGTGTCTGGACTCATTTAAGTGACAATGATGTAGACATTTTCTTAAAACTGTGTGTTTTATTGTATGCTGATACTATAGTACGAGCAGAATCTGCAGAAGAACTGCAATTTGTGCAAAACGCAGTACATAGGTATTGTCAAGAATGGGCTTTAACCAGACCCGGCGGCAGAAGCGGTCTAGTAGCCGGGCATTGCACTGGCTGGGGGTGGGCATGCATTGGCGAACCCAATTTTACTAGGGGGGGTCCGGGTGCATGCTCCCCCGGAAGAAATTTTTGAAAAAAAAACCACACTAAAATGGTGTATTTTGAGCTCTTCAGACACCCTGTTCCGCTGCTATATATTGTCCGTCACTGAGCGCATTTGCAGGGAATATTCCGTTTCATGCGGAATATTGGCAGTATTCCGTTTGCGCATGAGTCATGTTGTAAACTCGTTCCGAATACCCAACACTGAATGCGCAAACGGATGATTGTGATCATTGTTGACAGCAAATTAAGATTGATATTTACAATTAAGAGTGCGCAACAGAAGATTACATCACACTCATACCCCCGTGCCACACTCATCCTCCCTGCACAAAGCCTAACTGCAGTCACTGAATCCCTTCTCAGTGAAAGCATGCGCATTAAAAGTTTTATGTCTCAAGTCTAGTTTTGTGAAGCATGACAACATTAATCTTTAATACAGATGTGTTTTGTAGGTTAACTGAAACGTCAAAACCAGTTTCTTACCTCCAGTGCTTAGTTTGCAAATCAAACGCCAAGTGCATGACAGCGCAGGGCTGATGAGATGGGCGCAGGCCGAAACGTTAAGAAAACAGTGTGTCATGTATAACTATTCTGTAGCCCATACAGTAGGCTTACTATAATCAACAACTCGAGTATAACTATTATGTAGTGATTAAAAATTCAAGCTCACCCTCAGTAAAGCGGTAGGCGACGATGTGCAGCTGCGTGGAATCTTCGCAAGACAGCGTCACTCCACTCCTCCCTGAACTTTTTTGTTAAGTCCTTCTCAAATGCCAATTTGATCAAATTGGCCTGGCGCATGTGCAGCATGCTTTGTCTGTGGTCGGTGAAAACGTTCTTCACAGTGGAAAAGGAGTTCTCGCAGAGAGCAGTGCTTGCGCCAAAAGTCAGAGCGTGTTTCCATTTCCGTTTAACCAAACCATTTCCATTTAACCCGGATCATTACGAAATAACCAATCAGATGATTACAAATAGTTTTAACACATTTTAAATTAAGGACGTTTTCTTTAATATTATGCCCTCTTAAAAAAAAAAAAGAAAAGCGTTTAATTGTAGAAGCCTGCGATTTAATTTATTTAATTTAAATATTGTGTTAAGCTGTTGGCCCTAGCCTATGACAGGGCGGGTGGGCCCACACTAGGGCGGGCCCACATGCCTAAATGGGGGGGCCCGGCCCCCAAAGGCCCGCCCATCGCGCCGGGCCCGAGTTTGAATGTCATTGATGAAGCACGCATTAAAAAGATTATTGGTTCCTTAAGTTCAAAAAGTAAAGATGCTTTTCATATGGATAGCATGCTCATTAAGAAACATCTGAATACTTTAACACTCCCAATCACACATTTAATCAATCTCTCAATAACACAAAGTCGCTTTCCTGATAGCTGGAAGCATGCAGTAATTACACCCATTTTCAAGTCTGGAGATTGCTATGAACCAAATAATTATAGGCCGATAAGTTTACTACCAGTACTCTCAAAGGTTGCAGAGAAGGTAGTTATAGAGCAGCTAACAACACACCTAAATACCTGCAACCCTGGTTTGAACAATATGCAATTTGGTTTCAGAGAGAACTACTCTACCGAAACAGCTGTTTTACATTTTAGTGAAAAAATCAGAGCACAGCTTGAAAAAGGTGGAGTTGTTGGTGCTGTATTCTTAGACTTACATAAAGCCTTTGATACTGTTAATCATAATGTTCTCATTTCCAAGCTTTCTTATTTTAATTTTTCAACACAAACATTGACACGGCTTTCCTCATATGTTTCAAATAGGGTGCAGTGTGTCAGAGTCAAAGATGCATACTCTAGTTACGTAAGAAATACAATGGGCATGCCCCAAGGATCTGTGTTGGGTCCTCTTCTTTTTAGTTTATACGTCAATGACCTTCCACAACACTGTAAAGGAGTTGATGTACAACTGTATGCAGATGACACAGTCCTGTATGTACATGGTAAAAATGCTTTGGTAGCAGCGGAGAAATTAACCAATGCTATGCAAGGTGTGGCTGAGTGGCTTGAGCAGTCCTGTCTTACTCTGAACATCAGTAAGACAAAGGGCATGTTCTTCTGTAAAACTAAGGGGCAGAGTCCAACTGCCAATATTAAAATTAGACATGAATCCATTGACATAGTTACCGAATTCAAATATCTTGGTGTTACACTGGACTCCATTCTCAACTTCAAAAAGCATATTTAAAAAATGACAAAAACAATTAAATATAACTTGGCAAATTTTAGACATATAAGATCGTTGCTTCCAATGGATGTAGCCAAAACATTTATGCATGCTTTAATTTTTTCACACATTTCATATTGTATCACCTGTTGGGGGCAGGCCAATGAATCTACCATTAGACCGCTACAATCACTATATAAACAAGCTATAAAAATTCTTGATAAAAAAACACTTCAGCACCACTATTGCAATATTCTAGAGAAACATCATTTATTAAGTTTTGAAAATTTTAGACTTTTTTCAAGCTTGTGTCTAGTGTATAAGATCCTACATGGTCTGGCCCCAGCTTGTCTATTGGAGTTTGTCTGTTATCGTCCTGCTAGTTCCATACGATCCTCCAGAATAGCCTCTGTCCATGACTGTAACATACCTTTCTATCGCACAACTTTTGGACAGTCTTCTTTTTCTTTTAAAGCCACTACACAGTGGAATGCACTATCAGGGGATTTAAAGAGCTGTTTCTCCATTAGGAGCTTCAAATCTCAGCTGAAATGTTTCCTAAAAAACAGTCAAAACTGTAATCACTGATTCATGGTGCTGACAGAATGTGTTTATGTTGGATGCGGGTGTTTGCGTGCGTGTGTGTGAGTGTGTGTGAGTTTGGGGTGTAGGGGGTTTGGACACTTGTGAGTGATTTGTTTATTGTATGAGTGGAGTTTGCTATTTGGGTGAGGTAGGGGGTCTGGATATTTATTTTGTATGTTTTTATGTATTGTTGTTTTTATGTCCTGCCTGGGACTGCAGATGTAAATTAGCCTGAGGCTAACTCTGGTACGATGCATGAAATGGCAACATTTATTGTTTTAATTGTACATGGTCCCTTATAAAATAAAATGAACTGAAGTGAAAAAATTGTAATTTATCAACAAGGCTGAAAGTTGTGCTTGAGGTGTCAGTAGGTGGAAAAGTCCAGAAAATTAAGATCCATTCTGTGAGTATTTCATGAAATTAATCCTAATCAGTGCGGCTACATGGGTTATATTTCTGCACTGAAGGGAGATGAAATGGTTAATAGAGGAGTGTTCATGATCTCTCTGTGTTTGTGCTCCTCCTCTTCCTCTATTGCTCTTTCACACACAGAACCAGGAAGTAACTCCTCATTTCAGAGAAAACAAACTGTTCTCTCTCTCTCTCTCATTGCAATTTCAGGAAAATGGCCGAGGCCAGTATTTCAGTAGCTCAGGACCAGTTCATGTGTCCAGTGTGTCTGGATCTCCTGAAGGATCCGGTGACTATCTCCTGTGGTCACAGTTTCTGTAAGGTGTGTATTAATGGCTGGTGGGATGAGGAGGGCGTCCACAGCTGTCCTCAGTGCAGAGACACTTTCACGACAAGGCCTGTTCTACGCAGAAACAACATGCTGGATGAAGTGGTGGAGAAACTGAAGAAGACTGAAGTCCAAGCTGCTTCTCCTGCTCACTGTTACGCTGGACCTGGAGATGTGGAGTGTGATTTCTGCACCGGGAGAAAACACAAAGCCGTCAAGTCCTGTCTGATGTGTTTGGCTTCTTATTGTGAAACTCATCTGAAAACTCATCTTGAAGTTCCTGCTTTGAAAAAACACACATTAATTGAAGCCTCAGCAAAACTCCAAGAGAAGATCTGCTCTGAACATAACAAGCTGATTGAGATCTACTGTCGTACTGATCAAATATATATTTGCTCTTTGTGCATGTTGGAGAAACATAAAGACCATGACGCTGTTTCAGTTGCAGCAGAAAGAGCTGAGAAACAGGTGAGAACTAGAAATCTTTCCAGAATTAAATCATCTTAATTATAGTTTCCCATCTAGAAACAGGTGCTTTAGTCAGTGATATGATTTGAACTTTAATTTCAATGTGTGTCTCAATCAGAAGGATTCTGTAAAAGCTGATTA